>NC_081562.1:117617058-117798380 GCF_022355385.1 Mustela nigripes | reverse complement strand
TTTTTTTTTTTTTTTTTTTTTTTTTTTTTTTTTTTTTTTTGCTTCAGTCCGTCTTTAAAGGGGCTAGGAGTGCCTTCTTCAAATGATCAGGGCGTTATGTGATGCCGTGCACACATGGGATTGACAAAGACCTGAGGTCGATTCTCTGAAATGGAAAGCGCTGGGACAGTCGCCATGTTCCATGAAAACAGTTGAGGCACGGCTTACACGCACTTTGTTCTGATTTCTGTTCCATCAGAGAGACCTCCCATAAGCGAATAAGACACTACAGTCAGGTAACACTAAGAGCTATGAAGAGATCTTAGAGTAGGAGCTCGCATGGAACTGGGGTGTTCTACTGTCTTGAGTGGGGGGCTCCGGCCTGGGTGGATACTGGGGAAGAGCGGGCACTGCGTCCCCGGGGCAGAGGTGTGCACGGGGCGCTTGGAGAAGCAGAGGGAGGCCAGGGTGAGGGGTGGTATGAGCAGGGGAGGGAGTCCTGACACGGGGAACAGGGGCAAGGAGAGAACATCGGTGAGGTGATGGCCTCAGAGAGGCACCCTGTGCCCCAAAAGAAACTCAGAGTTGACCTGTAGTGAGAGAACTGAGAGACAAGAGCTGGGCGCCAGTGAACGCAGGGGCTGCAGAGGTAGTTGGGGTTGCTGGTGTTTTGGAAGTAAGTGAAGTCACTCATCCCAGGAGCAGCTCACACTTGTTCCCTGCACCAGCAACAACACAGATTCACCCACACACCATCCCCGCGGCACCTCCTTGGAGAAGGGACTTCATCATCCCCACCACTGATGAGGCAACGGACCTCAAGAAGCAAACCAGCTGATTCAAGGTCACGGCTAGAATGCTACAGACCCAGATACCAACCCAGATAGTCTGGCTCTGGGACCTCTGGCCCCCATCACCCATGTATACTATGAAAAGGATGACTTACAATTTTTCACCCAGTGAAAAGGTGATGCCTTCATCAATCTGGATTGCAGAAAGTTACTTCCCCATCACACCAACCCGACTGGATGGGTCTCCGCATCACGGTTTTAATTTTGTCAATCAGGAAATTAGTGGATTGGAAAGAAGATCCTGGGTCCCACTGCTTCTTAGGTGACCAAGTTTTTCAGTGTTTGTGGATCTACAGAGAAGGTGACCCCACAGCTGTAAGTGGCAGTCTGTCCCGGGGTCCTTGTCCCCCATTCCCCAGCGGTCACCGAGCGAGTCCCGTGCCACGGGGCCAGGCTACACACCAACTGCATACAAGAATTCAAAGGCTCTGATGTCCCATGGTTTCCCCCGATGACTCCCACACCTACAAACTCCACCGACCATTATGAGAAAATGAACTATAACCTATGTCTAATGATTTCTTCCTTAGTTCAAGGATATTTTGCTTTTTTTCCCCAAGAGCATTTCTTATCTCTCACTATTTCTGCTAAATACATTAGGTTCATAAAGCAAGCCTCACCAGAACATTTTGTATGTGTTTCCTAAAAGGTGAAGTCCAGTTTTTTCTTTATACGAAGGTTACAGAACGTGATCATCTGAAAGAAAATTGTAATAGTTTATAGCACATGGCAAAATGCCAGCAACTCAGAAATACAAGAGGAATAAGATTCTAAAAATTCATTTCCTCCAAGTGCATGGAATTGTATTCGATGATGTAACTTATGGTACATTAATCGTGGTATCATGTGAAAAGCAGTCAACACCAGTGACAACCATATTAGTGCTGGAGATAAAAGGTTAAGGGCAAAATCTAGGTGTCCGTCCTTCTTCCTTTGTCCCAGGACTTTTTGTGCTTTGCTACACGAAAACTAAATGACCCACCATAAACAGCACTACACGGGCTTCTCACATTTCAAGAAAGGATAAACTCAGAGGAGTTATTTGATTGCCCAATAATTTATCCTACTGATCTTTTTTTTTAAGATTTTATTTATTTGACAGACAGAGACCACAAGCAGGCAGAGAGGCAGGCAGAGAGAGAGGAGGAAGCAGGCTCCCTGCCAAGCAGAGAGCCCGATGTGGGACTCGATCCCAGGACCCTGGGGTCATGACCTGAGCCGAAGGCAGAGCCTTTAACCCACTGAGCCACCCAGGTGCCCTATCCTTCTGATCTTATTAACAATATATCTTACAATAGTTTTTACCATGATCTCTGGAACTGCCAAACTATATGCCTGTGTGAATTCACCTACTGCTTATCTACTTATTGGATACTTATTGGGGTTCTACTAAGGACCAGTTATTGGAACCTACAATCTTGAAGAGAATGACCTTACAAATAAGTATGTACCAGGTACGGGGTTTAATTTCATGTGTCAAGAGCTTTATGAAGTTTATAGAGGTCATTATGAAGACCCTAAGAGAAAGAGTACGCTGTGATCCCCATTTTACAGATGAGACAAATGAGGTTCAGGGAGGTCAAATAAATTGAACGTCATTGGTCCTGGTGAAATCAGGTTTCAAGCTCAGGTTAAGGTAGTTTAAAATCTTGCACCTTAAAAAAAAAAAAAAGCGCTAGGCTGTATTGTCTCTTGCAAGATATTAAAATGTATAAAAAATGTAACCAGATATATATTTACAGTGTAAATAGATAAAAAATGTGGCCACCAATGTACCAGAAGCCATCACAGAAACAATGCATCTGAGCTGAATCTTAAATGATGAATAACTCAAAGAAGGAAGCACGCTGTGAAGTTGGCTGTGAGAAGGCAGACATTTCTTCAAATACCAGTAGTAGTAGGTCTTGTACGGCTGGGTGACAAGTGTATACAGGTTGCTAACTAAAAAGTTGGATAAGAATAAGTTGGAGCCACATAGTGAGGTGCCTATGGAAATGCTAAGCTGTTGGAACTCCAACAGGGAGCTACTGGGCTAAGGGAGGCACTAGAGAAACTCAAATAGGGAATGATGTGGCTGGGTTCTAGAAAAATCTGTGACTTCCGTATTGAGGCAGGGAAGGTGGCCCAAGAGAGTAATTTTGCAATGAGGTGAGGGTCTGTTCTCGCATGATGAGGGGAAGGCGATGCAGTTTTAAAAATGCATTTAGTAAGAAAACACAGGATTGAGAGTTCTGTGAGCTGCAGTTGAGGGAGAGAGAAGGGGTTAAGCAGGATTCTGATGCAGTTTGGGTGCCTTTTTTCTTTTTAAGGCTTTTACAGACAAATGAGAGGGGGAGTTAGGAGTCCCATTTTATGTGGAATGCGGTTGCCAAAAGAAAATTATTGGAATTCAAGAAAAAAAGGAGGGCTTGAGATAAAGATTTAGAAGTCAATGTAGTACGGATGATGTTTAAAGCCCCAAGCATGGCTGAACTTGGGACCTGGAGGATAGCTAGGCCCGGAGTTTCAGGGACAAACAGCACATCCCCACCAACGTTACAGGCCACCATCTGATTCTGATGCTAGAACAGAAGCCCATATATTTTAAAATCTGAGAACGCTTTAGTATAACGAAGCCTCAGTAAGACAGAGTTTAACTTCCAAAGGAATCGATACCACCTACATTTGTTCCATATTCAGCGAGGGCAGAAACTGTTTACACAGGGAAAGTAAAGTTACTTTGTGAACTGAGAGTTGCTTAGATATTTTAATTTTTTTTCTTACCTCATACTCCCCCAAAATAACCAATTAATGCCTTCTTCTTTCAATCGATGATTTTAAAACGGGCATACTAGGGAAAGGATCTTGCAATCTATTGAAGGTCTATTTTTATCATGGACAGAAAAGCTTAAGTAAACAACGATTGCTATTTTTGTGAATTTATTTCTGCTTACGCAATGGTTCGCTGGATTATAGTCTCACTAAGGGTGAGCGTCAAACTTTGCAACTCTGAAACTTCAGCATAGTAAAGAAAAGGGAGAAGGGGAAGTTCTCGTTCCAACACGGTAGCTTGATCAAGAGCTCTGCCATTATCATTAGTTCAATAAAGGGCCCCACTGCTTCGATGTGGAAGAAAATACACTTTAAAAAAATACATTTATTAAATCTGGACTATAACTTTATTATGGGAGTTCAATGTGTTCTCCCAGGAAACAGCTTTAAACCAGGATACGTCAGCAATAATGATATTTTCCCGTCATTATCCAAATTGTCAACAAAAGGAAAGATCATTATGATCCCATATAAGAGAGAAAGAATGGAGCAATAAACTAGATACACTTCCCACAGGATGATATTAAAGCAGAATTATTCCAGGCAAGGGAGAGACAATACTGGGTAGGTAGAGGTTGGAAGTTTTTCTGTTGTGTCAGAGAGGTGAAAATATGCCAGTCAGCCAGTCAGAAAGGGCACATCCTTGCTGCTTAGAAAGCATGGCTGGTTTTTTTCAAAGAAACCTAGACTATGCCTGAGTTTAACAGAGAAAGTCGTGTGTCTTATTGTCTAGGTTGAAATGCCCTTCCATCTTGGGTTCTAGGACATAGAGCGTCCTGGGCCATTCCTCCTCTGTGTGCGGGGAAGGCTCATCTTCCTCTACGAGCTGGAGAGTTATTAAGCACCCTCACTCACACTCAGGACTTGAGATCACTCCTGTCTATACATAGGCACAACTTGTATCTCCACCCTGGCCCGCCTTATGTAGTCCAGACCTGTGCCTCTAATCCCCTATTGGACAAGACCATTGGGGTGTCTCAAAGTACTGCAGAGCACTCCACATACCTAACATGCAGCACTCCTGGTCTTCCAACCAAGGTCTTCCAACCTTGGCTCCCTCCCAGAAACTAACGCTCCCCACTCAACCAGGACCTTCACTCACTCAAGCACTCAAGAAACCCTGGGCTATCACTTAAGCCTCTCCCCATCTCTCACCCTCCAAATATAATTCATCACATCGTCCCACTGGTTTCCTCTCTCATTGTCTACCAAGATTCTGAAACAAAGTGTTTTAGAAACAATCATCAAGTCTCCGAATCTAGATGGCACCAAAGGTACTGAGTGGAAAAAGTTCTCCCTGGCCTGCTGGTTTGACATTAGATCATCTGCATTTTCATGCAGATTTTGTGTCACTGCATTAAATTTTTCATTTCATAGATGAGAAGACTGGATAGCTGCTATACAAGACCTCTTAGTACTACAAACACAGAAGGAGAGGTAGCTTTTCCTGCCTCTCCTGAGCTATCTGTTCACTGGGTTTGAACATGCGTGATTGCTAGCCACTTCTCTGCTTTGAAAAGTCTCACACTACAAAAATACTATGGGACTACTTTCTTTCTTTTTTTAAAAGATTTTTATTTATTTATTTATTTGACAGAGAGAAAGAGAGAGAGAGAGAGATCACAAGCAGGCAGACAGAGAGAAGGGGGGAAGCAGGCTCCCTGCTGAGCAGAGAGTCTGATGAATTTCATGGACTTCCAAAATTCCTTTTCCGTTTCTTAGACAATATAATCCACCAATATTTATTGAACGTCTATCTGGCCCAGCACAAAGGCGGCCCCTTGCCACTTGTGAAGAATGTGCTCATTTTCTAGGAATGTAAAGGGGACAGAGCATTTCTACAATTAGTATCACTCTCAGCTGATATCCCAGAGCTCCACTGTACTGGCCCTGGGTGATTCTGCATGATAAACATAAATTGTGTTCCCGATCATCAGGATAGGTCTGTCATACACACTAAATTCAGAATTCTATCATTAAAAATGGTAGCAACCTACCACCGGATAGTAAAGACTGTAATTTACACAGCAGTGAGTGGAAATAAGTTATTCCATGAAGAAAGGTCAAATCTAGAGAGGTAATTACATAGGAATGTGTTGAGCTGAAAAGTAATTTTACATGATCATGAGTCACAGGGACTATAAAATTTCAGTCGAATTTAACTGATTACATTGGTGTTAATGCCATCACTACTAGAGACAGGCAGAAATAGAAGGAAACCTGCAAGTCCACATGAGGCGCTAGTCTTCTTTTTAATCTCTCTCTGAAATGTGTTTGTTTTAGGCAGACACCTAGTAAAACGCCAATGAAGAGAAAAAAAAAAATCGACCCCAAGATAATTTTAAATGAGAAATAAAATCTGGAAGGAAGCCATGCCAGAATTTATTGAAAAACAGATTTTTCTCCTTCAAAAATGTTATTAAAAAATACGAATGTTTTTGTGACTTATTGCCAAGTTTATTTTATAGGCTCTCTGCTACTCAGATGTACCATACTGTACAATATGATGGATGGAGGCTATTAATCATTTTTACTGAGAGGCAGAACGGCCCGTGCTACACACCACTATTAAAAAGGTGAGGTATTCCGAGAGTACATTCATTTCCTCATAACGTCACATGTCACTCCTCCCCCGGCTTTCCAACTAGTTCCTTCCAAGGGACTCTCGTACTCCGCGGGTCCTGAAGGACGGGCTGGCTGCTGGGAAAGGGCTGTCACGCTGCCCCAGGAGGACGGTCCTAGCTCTCTGGCCAGATTTCTATCTGAAGGCGTGCCTGTGCTTTGGACAGTGTAACCCTGTTTGTATTTCTGCCTGTTATCTGCATTTTGAGCCAAAGCCCAATTCACATAGTCTCTTCCTACACCCACTCCGGCTGGGGGTGGGGGAGGTGGGCCCGGCGTGTGCACGGGGAGCCTGTCCCCTCTCAGCCCCGGCCAGCGGCCCGGCGGGGGCTGGCCCCACAGGCAGAGTCCAGCCCCGGTCTGCCGCTCAGCCCCGACACTAGCCACGCTGAGGAAGGACCCGGAGGCCCATCCGCGGATTGAAAGATCCGAGAGACCACTGCCTGGGGTCTTCATTACTGTTGCAGAGAAAATAATAAACTCATGATACGTATGTGTACATCTCATAGATTCCTTGTCTTAGATTTTAAAAAATGAGAGCGCCCACAGGGACTGCCTCCTCTCTCCTGGGGCAGACAAGGTCTCAGGGGCTATCCTCTCTTTTCCCTCCTCTTGCTCCCCCCGCCACAACGCCTCCCCGCTAAGTCCTTTCTGAGGCGGTCTCCTCCTTTCTCGATAGCGCACTGCGGTCCCGGCAGGGTCGACTGTCCCCGGGGCCGCTGGGGCCGAGCGGGAGTGAGAATCAGATGAATCCCTCCACCTGCTAAGGCTGAACACCTGAGCCTTCTGCTCTGGGCTGAACCAGAGCCAAGGGCACACGGGATCCCGACCCTTCACAGAAAGAAAAGGCAATGGCTCCCGAGGGCCTCTCTCTGTCCAGGGTGAAGAACTCTATTCACCAGCTTCTTTATCCCAGGCCTGCTTAGTCCATTCAATACAACATACGGGTAGGAAAAAACCAGCTCACAGTTCAAAAAGACAGAACTTGAAACCTTTACTCACTCTCTGGCTTTCTTCGCTTCATAATCCTGCATTTGCTTTTTCTGGGTAGCGTCTGGGGACAACATACCCCTTACTGGCAAGACCGCATCCCCTCTATGAGCGGTCACTGCTTGTCAGACGGGAACAACCGACTCACACAGGAGTGCGACACCCCGCTTCACGGGACTTATGTTAGAATTTTATGCGGCTGGGGGCAAGATGGGTCATGTTCCAGAAGGCCACAGCCTGGGGAAGAGACCAACCTTGGGCCAATTTGGGAAAGCCCCAATCACGGGTGACTGTAAGGGCGGAGCGTATCAGTTGTTGAGAGAAACCTACCACAGCTTAGCATATTAGAAAACTCTGGAGAAACCCAGGTACCTAACAGGATCCTAAAAATCAGAATGGAAGAACAGGTCATGTTGCATGCTGGCACTGGTCATGAGGATCCCATGCAAAGATTCAGATTCCAGAACTGAGGCAGAATGTCCCAGACAGAGTAAAGGTGGCTTGAGACCCAGCTACTGACCGGGAACACGGCTCTGCTGCAGATCTCCTGGCTCCAGAGTTCAGGGTCAAGTGGAAGCCTATTAGAGTAGGAGGCAAGTGTTTTTAGGTCAAGGACTAGAACCAAGAAGGTCATTTTATCGGGTATTTTAATCCTCCCAAGTCATATTTCCATCTCCCATCCATCTCTCTTACCCTAAACTCCCCTCTTCATAAGTTTACTTTAAAACCTTTCTGATCTCTCTTCACATAGATCAAGAGCAGACAAAGGACTTTGAAAAGCAAATGGAATGACTTTATGGATACAGAGCCAAAGAGAAGCGACAGAAGCATTTTTTAAAGGTAAGTTTCTTATGTTAACAGTTCAGTGAAATAATTCTGTCTTTGCTCTCTTGATTTTTATTACAATAGCCACAGACACGAGAACGAATGGGAAGGTCAGCCCAACTTTTGTTGGGATACTAATGGGAAATGTTATAAATCTCTAAATTGGGTAAAGATGGAAAAATATGGAAATTGTCAAGATAAAACATGGTCAGGAGAATTTTGTGAGGAACAATGGTATTCCGCAGACCACATTTTTTTGAACCAGTGATTAAAAACTTCATTTCCTTGTGGGCTTTAACATCTAGCAGATTGGCATGTATTTGAAAGCATAAGGAACTAGTACTAAAGAAATGCAAGAAGGAGAAGGAGGATTTGGTTAGTAATAAGCTTATTTCAGACCTCTTCAGATTAAGGTCAAGTATAAAATTCTCATTAGTTTCCAGTTTATTTAAATCAGGGCTGCCGTGATTTGAAAGTCACCTCCATCATCCGGAGCTAAGAACTGTGTGAGCAGGTCCACGGCGCCCAACAGGGAAAGTTACCTGTGGTTTCCCCTTTTGCAAAATATACTTAGAATTGCTAAGATCTAAGCCTTTTTTTTTTTTTTAAAGGCTATCTTTTTTTTTTTAAGATTTTATTTATTTATTTGACAGAGAGAGATCACAAGTAGGCAGAGAGGCAGGCATAGAGAGAGAGAGGAGGAAGCAAGCTCCCCACTGAGCAGAGAGCCCGATGCGGGACTCGATCCCAGGACCCTGAGATCATGACCTGAGCCGAAGGCAGCGGCTTAACCCACTGAGCCACCCAGGTGCCCCTAAAAGGCTATTTTGAGAGAGAGCGAGCTTGAGTGCCAGCAAGGGGAGGGGCAGAGGGAGAGAAGATCTCAAGCAGACTCCAAGCTGAGTGCTGAACCCAGAGCTCTGATCACAACCCTGAGATCATGACCTGAGCCAAAATCAGGAGTCGGAGGCTTAACGGATTGGAGCCACTGAGATGCCCCGATTTTCTCCCCCCTCTTTGGTTCCACGGAGAAAAGCTTTGCCAAAACCCTACTCTGGCCAGCCCCCCAAACCTAGCCTGCCTTCAATTAGTGCAAGAAACAGACTGGAGAGACAGCAGCCTTTTCCCTCTTTGATTGTTAACTGCTTTCATTTTCCATTTTATTTAAGATACTTAATTTGTTTTTAGTGATTTACTCTTCTTTGTAATTAGATGTAGCGATTAGCAAGCATCTTTTCCTTGGCAATGCAGTTTCCCTTCAACGGAAATGAGCTTAAGTCAACATTACACTTACCACTACTAAGTGTACAGATCTGTAAAGGGGAAAACAAGCGACTAGACTCCCTTTCTTACGATTAAGTAATGCAAATGAGAGGTGAGACAAAGAAAGAAGTAATTAGTAGGAGGGAAGAACAAAATGGAGATTTTTAAAAAGCAGAATCCATTCATAACACAACACTTCTCCGGAGAGCTGTTCTAATAGATTACCTTGCTGAAAATGCATTATTTAAGTCTTCGTTGTTTGGAGCTAGAGGTAAAAGCATCTTCTCTGCACTGGGCTCGTAATACCTTTCAAATAAATGCAGGTCAATGTGAGGATACTTACTTGTCTTTGCAAAATCAGATTTGATGTCAGCACAAAGGCAGGAGGAGATAAAAGGGGTTATTAATACCTAGGAATGTGACACAGATGCCCAAGCACTCTGTGCGACAATATAGAATAAATACGGCAAAATGTTAAATTATCAAGACCAGGGATTTTTTTTTTTTAAATAGTTTTACTCCCCAAATCTGCTAAAATAAATGGATCTTCTTTCACAAAAGAATTTCACAAAGAGAAAAGGGTTTCATCCCTTTTGTCCTAAGTGCCAGTCTCAAATTTTGTAAGAATTTCATCTCGATGTCTCCTGTCACCATGATGAATGCCGGAGCCTGGCTTCTCCTACTGGGAAGGATCACATGTCTGCCTCAGTCACTCTTTTTTTTTCCTGGTCTCCAGACAAAAATTCCACCACCACCTTTCTCCGGTTGAAAGGCAATAAGGCCTTTTCCCAAGCCGACAGACTGTTTCCGAGTGACAACTTGTCACAGTTACAATGTAGGCGAGAGACATGGAGGTTTACACGCCTCTGGTAAAGCTCGGCTGCCCCAACTCTCTGCGGGTCATGGATTAAAACATCCCGGGCTGCATCCCGGCCCAGGTAAACCAGCACGAGTGGATGGAGAAAATAAGCCAACCCGGGCAGAGCAGAAACAGGGGCCACGGGCAATCACAGACGGCCACTCTGATGGCCCTCAACAGTTCCATCCAAATGACATGCTCTGGAATTCGGGGGCAGACAATTAAAAACAAAAAAAAGGCAAGGATTCTCCTTTTAATTAAGTCACAAACTCTGGCGCCTCAGCGGGCGTATGTGAGTGGACCTGTGTGCACACATGCACACCCCCCTTCTCCAGTGCACAGTTACACAAACATTTTGCTCACGAGCACAGGAAGGAACTCCCCTGTGCCAAGTTTCACAGGGCAGTGTCTCAGGGCCTGTGCCGACATCGGTGCAGCATTCAAAATACCCACAAAAAACGGACGCAGATACGATTAGAAAGGATGAATGACTGATAGGAATAATAAATAACTTCCCAGATCAAAAGCAAATCGAATCCCGTTATTACTCTACCAAAAATATCAAAATGCAATTATACTGTTTTCACACATCATTATTTGCCATTCTGGGGAATTAGAACGGACACATTAATTAATGGACAAAATGATATTCAATTAAAACAAGCGCAGTGCGTTCAAGGTTTTGCACTGGAGCTCTCGCCAACGCGCCCCCGCTCTAGGAGTTTCTACCAAGCGCTCTTGCACATGTTTATCTGAGGTTTAAGGTTTCTCTGTGCAAGCAGGCCGTTCCCACAGTGCTTGAAACGCTCTCGCTCTCTCTTTTTTTCACCTTTGAAAATAAATCAGCAAATGTATTTAACATAGAGGCACGGCTCCATTTGCTTTTTGTTCCCCTTCCAGAGAAAATGTTTTCAGGAAGAGGCTGGTTGCTATGGAAGCTTTACTGTGGACCACTTCAGTATTAGAAGGTTGGAAAACAGTCAACCATTTCCAGTCACCTGATCTACTAAACATTCCCAAGTTCATTATAATAAGAATGAGGAAGAGGCAGACAAGGTGATTTCAAAAAAACAATGCAGCGGCTTTGCCAGTTAATGGACAAGGCAGAGCGGAGAAACTGGGACCTCAGTAATCAGGGTTGCTTCCGACACACTTTTCTTTCCGAAGCTACTCTTCTAAATGATGGCATTGTAGAAAAACAACACAGATTCGGAGAGTTCTAAAATAGCACGCAGGTCCTGTCATTGTTCCCTTACTTGGTGGAAAGTTAATGCCCCAGGATTCAATTCAGTCAGGCAACTAGGTCTCCAGCAAGTTCATGTGCTACAGAGACATGTTTTCATAAACACGAGTAAAAATAAAGCACTGGAACCCACAAAAACCAGTTTTCCAAACTGGCCTGAAAAATGGAATGGCTTCCAACCTACCATTTGGACATCCGGTCTCCTAGCACTCATGTGGCCTGTCCTATGGTCGATAGGCTCTCATCCCAATACCATTAGCAGAAATGAACTGTAACCAGTTGTAAGTGGCTACTAATTGCCCATGACAATGATGGAAAATACCAGCTCAACCTCAGAAGGGTTCATTTAGGCTGAGTGGTTGAGGTACAGTCTGAAGCTATCATAATTATATCACAAGCTGACCTTCTTAATTAGCCATTCTGGAGTTCTAGCTGTAAAACCGAGATCAAGAAAAGAGTGGTAGGCTGCGATCTCATTGGCAGTGTGGGTCGAGTTCACGGAACTGACTGGCTGACGGAGCTGGAAAAAAGGGGCCTGGATGAACAGAAGTGAAAAAGGAGTTGTTCCCCAGTGAATTCAAAATTGCTCAATTGTTCTACGCATGCGGACTGCTATAGCATCAAGCTTGTTCCCACGTTTGCAGCACGGGTCAGACCCATTGCACTGGGAAGCCCGGTTTGGTGGTACCTCTCACACCCTTCTTCCTCTCCATTCCTCGTTTATATGGTACGTGGGCACTTTAAATAGGGAAATAAATAAAAACGGATGCTAGCTTGAATTTCCCAGTATGCTTTGCGAGGGCAGAGATACCCCGAGGTGAAAACAATGTTGCCTGTCAGGACTTTTGAGGCTCAACTCCAATCCTGGGAATAGGCAGGTGAAATTAACACATTAACGAATTCTCCAACACCAAACTGTTGCCCTATGAGAAGCACCAATAGGCCAAGGGTCCCACAAGATGATTGACGGCAGCATCAACTCCATCTTCCATTAAGAAAATCAACAGACTATAGACGTGACAACAGCAACAACAAAGAGGCTGGTTAAGACCACTGCAAGCCAGCACGTCATTTTGCATCTGCCGGCATGCCAATTCTCCGACGGAATAGGAAATGAAGACTGATGCCAATCATGTTGCACAGCCTCCTGTCACACGCTGGACGGGAGGGACTGCACCGGGCAGCATCCAAAACACCAGGAAGCACGTCTCCTCTTTAAGTGAGAAGTACAAAGGCCAGTGAAATTGCAGATTCAAGCACGGCTACAAGTAAGCGATCCAGGGCCCATGTGTGAGGATGGCTATTCGCACCGCTGGGAGGGTGGGTATTTATCAGTCCGAGCTGCCATGGCTTGAACTTAAGGAGCGAGAGGACCGAGGGGTGTCCACAAGGCCCGCTTGCAAGAGCCTGACTCTGCTTTGGTCACTTCTGTTCTAATGGAGGGAGCTGAAAGTTGGATTAAAATTCTCGAGGCTCTTTGAAAAGCAGAGAGGAAAAATCCTGGACCGTGGTGTGGTGGTAAGAAAAATGACCTGAAGTTTACAAGGGAACATGGGTCGGGGTAGCACATCACGTCCCTCGTTGTCTCAGGATGGGGCACTGTTAGTTCTATCCCCGTGATTATCTTAATTCTCTAGAATGCGTCTGTGTCTGACTTTGCTCCATACGGATTCATTTGATAGTACAGGTCCCAAAGGTGTGGTTTGTTACTTTCTAGGATATTAATCAGTTTTATATACAATCACAAAAATTTATGCTAATATTCTTTTCTAAATGCCTATAAGTACCCAGTTACTCAAATGCTCTATAAATCTGTGTTACCACCTTACAGGTTTCCTGATGAGTTAAATAAATCTTTGACATTCGTTCATTCTACACTTGACTGAGAGCTACGTGCGACCATTTAGGAGACAATTCTGACAGCAAGGTCACTTTTACTCATTGAGGAGGATTCTAATGGTGACCTTTCTCCATTTTTCTATGGGTTAAATTTTATAAAAATGAGTTTAGAAACTACCAGGCTGGTATAAATATAAAACCCCCCCAAACACCCCACCTCTAATTCCCTTCATCTTTAATTTTTCCTTGTATTGCTCTATCAACAGACAACATGCTCAGCTGACTGCAGGAACCTACATTTTAATATTTCCTCACAAGCATAGTTTAGCTACTTAAAAAGAAAAAAAAAAGCCAGGAAAGGCATTAAAAGAAAAGTCAAAGCACATTAATTTTCTCTGAGGGGCTGCCTCACGTGTTCATGGCCTCCTTTCTTGTAGGTCCTGGGCATGTGGGTCAGTCTTCTCTTAAGGCTGAAAGAAGCTGATTAACTTCCATAAAAGAGGCCAGGTTTCTCACAAGAGTCCTCATTCCTGGGATGCAGAGCCCCCAGGGGCAACTGCCTCGCCCACATCTCCTGAGAGACCCACAATTTCACTTTGTGCCCCCAAGTGCAGGGATGCCCTATCAGCGGGTTAAAGGGATGCCCTATCCGTGGGGTGGGGGAGGCCCTCTGCTCCCAAGAACAAGCCCCTTCCTCCAGGAAGCCAGCGGGACAAAGGTCCAATCAAACATTCATGCTGTGGGTGTACTGCTTTGTACTTTTTTCTTGAGATCGTCCCTTGCGGTAGGAATTTCAGAAGGTAACTCAGCTAATTGTTACTTAAAAGTCTACCCAGGATCATACATGAACTAAGAGTGATAAAGGAATGACACTGAATGTAACAATTCTCTATCTTTTTAAAAAACATGACCACATTACAGAAACTTTAGGCAACAGAAGAAGACATACAGCCTAAGACAGCCACCGTTAGTGTTTTGATATTTTTCCAGACTGTATTTTTAAGTTTTATTGCACACACACATGCACAATTGTTCCCTTAAACTATGTTAATTTTACCTATAAATTGGTGAAGGTCAAGCGTAGCTCTCACTGAATTGCTTGTGAATTTCTACTAGATCCCTTATGTCCTAGCCAAGTTCTGATATATAGAAAATAGTAAATAAATATTAGTCATTTTCCCTGATTATTATTCTAATTAAAAGTGGTTGTAAGATATTCCATTAAGTAGAAATGGCATAATTTCTTTAGGTATTTCCCTTGCTGCTGGATGTTTAGATTACTCCTAACTTCATTTAATCATAAACAATGCTGTAACTTCATTACCTACATTTCTAAATTACAAATCTGTTGGTGAGTTCTCAGGCGAGTCTGTTAAAACATCTGAATATTGTAGCCCATGTTTCCTTTTAAACTATTAAGCAGTGAAACATGGAAATTCCTTTTCATTTGGGAGGGGGAAGAGAAGTTTCTCTAAAAAGAGGAATATCCAGGATCAGACATAATTTACTCTGTATTCTCTAATTCAATCTAGAAGGAAAATGCTATTTATATTCATATATATAGATAAAGAGAGAGAGCGAAATCTGCTCTTCAGCTGGCCACGTCCCTGAACTGCCTTTTGCTCTTGACTCCAGAGATAAAATGCTCTTGATTGCTTCTACTTTTCCACTAACTTCTTACTCCATAAGTCTTCTGCTGCCTGGTTTCTGCCTCTACCAGCCACCGAAGGAACTCTTCTCAAGATCACATAGTACCACTCCTTTTTAAAATTTGTCCTTCCTTCAGTTTCCATGACCATGTTCTCTTGAGTCCCTTGTCCCATTCCTCGGGGTGGGGGGCTCCTCAGCCTGCCCTTCTCAGTGCAGGGCTGGAAGGCGCTGTGATGGTCCTTGATGTTCTTCGGCACATACCCTCTCTTTGAAACGCGCTATCTCAAGACTGGAGTCTAATTCCAATATTTTCAGTTACTATACCCTTCTTCCCTCCCAAGTCCTATGGGCACCTCCAACTAAGTGAGTGCAAAACTGAACCAGTCATCTTTGCTAGAGTCACAACTTCCGTGGCGCAGGCTGTGTCTTCCAAAGGTGGCCGCAATGACGTCCCCATGCCACTGGCTCTTCCGAAGTCAGACCCATGGAGAGCGGGAACCCAGCGGGAAGTGGCACTATCAGACTTTTGAGGATAGGTCACAGAGGCTGTGCAGCTCTTGCTGGTTCTGCTGGAACTCCCCACACCCAGCAGCGTTCTCTCTGAAAACCCACGAGTTATGCTGCAGGAAACCCAGCGAACAAGCGCGGCCAGGCGTGCATGCACCTTGGCCACCGGCTCTGGCAGTGCCCGGCTTCTTAGCGAAGCAATCCCACATGTCCGAGGGCAAAGATTCTCCCCTCTGAGTCATTTCTCCACTAAGTCTTTACTGTGGCATATGAAGACTTATGCAAACAGGGACACAGATGCCAACAGCTCCAGCCTTGAGATGACCCTGGCCCTCCCTTCAAGTATCTGCCTAAGAAAACTCAAAGCTGCCAAAAACATTTACCATTTGTTCCAACACCTTTAGATAGATTTTTGTCCCCCAGGCTCTGTGGAGGGTAGGAGCCTAACTTCCATTAAGCACCAGCTAACAAACCCAGAGAGGTGTCACATAAACCAATCCCTCCTCCCCTCCAGCTTTTTGTCCTGTTTCACTTCCTGACTGGAGCCCCTCCCACGGGCTCCCTGTACTGTTATTCTCCCTGTAAAACTCCAGTCCCCTCCAACAAGTCAAAGTTGAGTTCATGTCATGTTGGACTCTCTTCTCCACTACAATAGTATATAATGCTGATTAAAACTTGTCCTGAGCACCCTACCTGGTGTGGGGCATTGTTTATCTCAGACACACACGTAAGTGTAGAAGCTGCCAACAATCCCAGTCCTCAGGCCCCTGGGACACAGGCAGTCGTTTGAACCTTCCCAGCTGAGGACCTAGACATCACCGCCCTTCCCTGTCCATACTGATTCTGTGCAGATTCCATACTGACAGGGTCATCGTTTAATGCCGCACAGTCTGGGATGATTTGTTACGCAGCAGTACGGACCTGCTACAGCCAGCAAACCCACCAGCTCTGCCTGGCTACCCCTGTCGCCAGCGGCAGAGGTCTTGGCGTATGCGTTCACAAGCTGGGGCAGAAGTTAGGGAAGCAGCAGTCACCCACACTGGCTCTGCTCCCGTGCTCTGCCTCCTCTAATCCATTCTGTCTATTACTGAATTAATCTTTTTAAACCGCAGGCCTAACCATGTCATTCCCCTGTTACGAAGCCTTTAAAACACGTCCAATGTCTACAGAACAAAGTCCAAACTCTTCAGCGCGGCATGTTAAGTCCTCTCAAATGTGGCCTAAATTTCTGCTCCCTGCCTTATCACCAACTTCGCACTGCCCACTTCAATCCAACTGGATTAGTCACTCTTGTCCAGAAATGTCCAGAATTCTTTTATGGCTTTGCCTCAAATGCCTCTTCTCATCACCAGGACGATACCCGTGCGCTTCCTTTCTGCATGGCTCGGCCTCAGCAAACAGCCTCAGCCCTTCCTCACCTTGAGTCTGGTGTGTCCACCTTTCATCTCGCATGGGTATTTGGTTTGGCATCTTTTCTCTTCCGCTCTACTGCCGACTTCATTAATAACGCAGATCCTGTCTTGGATATTTCTATATCTCCATTTCCTAAAACGCTGCCTTGCACATAAAGGGCATTTGGTATTTCAGTCATTGCTGGGAGTCTATCAGAAACACAACTTCATTGGGGGGGGGGGGGGGGTGTAATCATCTGCCTGGAAATTCGTTCACCTTAACATTTAAAAAAAAAAAAACAAAACACAAATTCAAGGCCCTTGGAAGGTTCACGTCTGGTTTGTCCTTCGGAAGTTCTGGGAAGGCAGCACTCCCTAACTTGAGGGGGAAAATAAAAAGCTACGAGTGCAGTTTTAATTCTGGGTGCTTTGAGAAGAGGCCTGTAAAGGAACATACTCTTGCTAGTGCTGTGTGGTAATGCAGTTGGTTTAAAATGCGTAAGTTATGAACCCATTCCTATGGAAATGTATTGATGGGATAGGCCAAATTATTCCTACTGATTGAATAACATGGAGTCCGTATTATAAACAGGAGGCATCTCATTCCAGGCACTGACATTTGATAATGAAATGATGGACAGGTGCAGCTCACTGTATAATAACAAGGCCATTTCCCATGTCAATCGAGATGCCTTCAGAAAGGCCTAATTTCGGAGGGGAAGCCAGTTGCTAATTTCTTTCACCTGTGCAACTCTGGCCAGCTCTTTCCAGCACTCAGTGACATACGTGTGTTGCCCTCTTGCAAAAAAGCTGGAAGTATTCAGGTTTCAGATTAAAGTGTTTTCTTCATGGGTGCAGCTTGATTAGCATCCAGACACGACCTCAATATGTAAGAAACTCATCTCTCATCACCTCAGAACCCCCCTTTTTATTGTTGTTCATGCTGTGTGGTAGCTGGTATCTGAGGTAACCCACATATTGCATGAAGATAAACAATTTCACCAAACTTAGCAAAAACTAACACTAACTTTACAGCTACAAGACAGCCCTGATATTCCTGGGCATTCTCCTTGTTCTTGGGTATTCTGGTTAAATTCCTTTTGGAGGTCACAGTTGTACAACTCCGTTGCCTCTTCTGGCCCCAAGTCTCCCAAAACCACCTCACAGTGACACCATGACACACGAGATGGCCAACGTCTCCAAGATCAACCCCCTAATTCTATTAAAAAACCCAATCCTTGAGGATCAATTACTCTTTTGCTGGTTGCTCTCCCATGTCCTCCTGCTCCTTTAAGGAGGCTGAAAACAACCTTCCCCAGAATTTGCAGAAATATATTTTTAAATGAAATTTTATTTTGGTCTCACCATGCAGGAAGCTATTACCCGTCCGTTATCTTTATGTGCGTGATTAGGAATAATAGCTGATTTGTGAAGTTATCTATTACGGGAAATAATCAAGATTAATGAGCCCTGTGGCACTCGCTGAATGCCTTGGGAGATTTACTGCTCAGGCTGTGCATTTCTCTTGTGTTGTTGGTGCCGTCAGGGAGGGTTTTTTTTTCCTTTTTTTTTTTTTTTTAACAAATGCAAATGGAGACATGGATTAATTGTGGAGAGGAAAAGAGCTCTTCCAGTGTTATCAAATACCGGGGACTGCTTGGTCCCATCTCTCCCAATGACATGGTTTTATTTAATGATGTTAGAGTTCTATCCCCATCTAGCTTTAGACCCAGGTAGGGAATGTTTAGCTCACATGGCTCATGGGCTGTCCACCTGGGAGTCCTGTATCCAAGTGGACACTGACCCTAGCTGGAGAGAAAACTATGGTCACCCCTGTTGACCGTGGGAAGGGAGTTTCAATCACGCTCAACCAGGGAGGGGCCATGTCCCCCCCAATGGCACGGTCCCCTAGCTCCGGGGCTGCTGTCGATGGCAAAACCAATGTCGCAGTGCAGATGTACCTCTGTTCTGAATGCGTGATTCATTCCTGACCGTTCTGTGTCCTGGGCATCTCTGGAAATGGAGCCGTGAACCGGGATTCAAACGCAACTCCAGCAGGACTGCCACTATACCAAACCAACAGTGTAGTTAACGTAAAATTGCAAAGACTGTTTTGGACACAACGTAGACGGGAGGTAGAAACAAAAAGCTCCAGTGACCAGCTCCCAGTTAGGAAAAGCAGAAGAAGGTGTCAAGTCAGGGCAAAGGTGCCTTTGCCTTCCTCCGTATGCATGGCTCTCAGCACCGTGCACCCCGACCACGTGTGAGGTCTCTGAGCCTCCCGGGTCCATCTGTAAACTGTGGAAATAACAGCACTGGGAGGACAAGGTTGCTGGGATGGCTCCAGTGGGTTAACACGGGTACCAGTACTCAGGAGAACTTCATAAATGTTAGCTATGGTTATTGCTTTAAAGAAGTTTGTCAAAATGTCAATCCCCTGGACGCTGCATTTGTGGTGTTCTAGAATACTGGTTCAAATCTGCAAGCGCCCAGTTTTGTTTTTTTTTTTTTTTTTGTTTTGTTTTGTTTTCCAACAGACAGAAAAAAGGGTAAAAAGGAATGAATCCCAAATAGGGGGTAAAAGGTCTAGCTTCTGGAACCAGCTGTGTCACTAACTAGCAGCGTCACGTTGGTCAAGGCACTTCCCTATCTTTGGGTTTAGTGTCTATCAAGGACAGAGTAGGGAAATGATTTCCAGTATCTTCTGTGATGGTGTCACATAAACCTACAGGTTGTACTTGCTCTTCAGGTCAGGGGGAGGAACGGCACCCAGAGTGAATGCAAAATCAGCGTAACACACCTGACACTTTATGTGAATGGAAGACAACCCTAACGATGCTGCTGTATCTGAATATTTAGAAGATCGCTTCCCGTACCAACTAATAAAGCCACAGGGTGTTCACTTGCAGACATTTTAGTAAGTCAGAGCCTCCTAAAAACTTACTTTGCAAAATACAGGAATAGCAAAGCCTCCCAATAGGATACTTTTAATGTGCTCGAGCTTGCATTTCCGTAATGATATTAAAAGGGCCACTGGGTTTATTTAAAAGCATATATACTGATGACCTTAGCACTTACACGATAATGGCCTTTTTGTTGAAGGGGGTTATAATCTAGACCATAATTTTCACATTCTCTTGGCAGAACCTGGAATATTGTTTTTTTTTTTTATGTTTTTCCCAGAGACTTGTTAATTACCAGGTAGAGCCTGAGCTTTCAACACCAATAGGAAATCGGCTGGTTTTTTTCAGCAACATATTTATTTTCAACTTAAAAGCTGAAATTGCTGCTTGTGGATTACACCACTTATAAATTCAAGAGTACGATTTCTTCATTTCTGTCTCCCAACCTACCCTTGAGGATGTCTGCTAATGTACTACCTTCTTAAAGCCCTAATCAAATTCCAAGATGTCATCAACAACCTTTCCAAATGATGCTCACCTCCCCCTTCCCGGAGCCTCCCCCAAACCTTCACACCTTGAGTGCAGAATTCCGCACAGCACACTTACTGTGTGCTGCTGTGTTCTGTCTTTCAGCCCAGTGAGACTAAGTGCAGGGACCATTTCTGGCCCGGATTTACCCAAAGAAATAGTCAACCTCGTGTCTGTGTATTGCTCTATCTGGCCAACTAGATTAAAAAAAAAAAAAAAAAATACAAGGACTAGGTTTTCATTACTGTTTGCTTCCATGGTTCCCAACCAATGCCATCCGTAAAGCTGCACCTCCATCTAAGTTGTAGAATTACATGCTTTCACGTGTGGAGGTTATCCCCAGCCAGAGAAGAAGAAAGTGGATTCTTCTGGAGGGAAATGAATTATCCAATGGTAGTTTTGTTTCATTTTGTTCTTCTTTGCTGAAAAGTTATTTGCTCAGACCACTGATCATCAGCATGGACTGGATCAGTCAGGGGCTGGTCACTGCTCTGAAGCCCTGATCGTGGGGTTCGGCTCCCTGGACCGAGAGAACGGTAAATAAAGCCTAAAACAGCCCCTATTTTGGTGATTGCGATTGGCGGCAACTGGCAATGGGAAGCATGAAGACAAGGCTACCACTCGCCAGGCTCTGTTGCAAAGCCCTCTCTGTCCGTTCTCTACTTTTCTCTCCCTTACCACCCAACGGGAAAAGCATTACTCACCACCCCACCCCACCACGTTTAAAGACAAAGCCGCCAAGATATAGAGAAGCTGAGTGGCTTCCCCGAGTAAGTGTTGGAACCAAGATTCTCAATTCGGGCTGAGCACAGAGCCCTTGCTCTGAACCACTCAACTGTGCTGGAAGGCTCAACGAGAAATGCATTTCTCACTCACTGGAGGAAAAGAGGAATGGGAAACAAGGAAAAGACAAAAAAAAAAAAAAAAAGCAGAGGGTCGAGCGGAGGTTTTAGCGGGAGGAGGCGTGACAACAGGCCACCTGGTAAAAGCTTTCAGGAAGAACCCAAGGAGCTCTCCTCCATCCACCGGCTGGCTGCTGGGCTCCTGTCGACGACGGAATCGAATACATAGCACGGTCCCCAGACTGCCCTGAGCACCAGTCCCCACTGGCTTCTCCACCTCTCTGTTATTTAAATTCAATTACATTTAAGTTCAAGAGCTCCTATAAGCCACTCACAGACCAGCCAAGAAACTGAAGCACACGTTTGCTTCCTATTATTAGGAACCCGCCAGTTGGCATAGCCCCCAATAACGGGCATCTGTCAAAACGATAACCATGCTCGTTTTTATTCTCCCAACAGAGGTGTCAGCTGTCAACAGATGGCCGGGCTATGAACAGAAGGGTCAGGGCGGCCTCTGACCTCGCTGCCAGTCAGGGTGGAAAAAGAAAGCATGGCCGAAGGACATGATACGTATCAGGACAGGACCTGGGTCTGGGATCCCTCCTCACAGGTGACAGTTTCTGTGCAGAGAGAACAGGAACATTTCTATCTGGAATAAACAGAACTCTCGATCTGGCATCTATCTAAAGTGACCCTCTTCTCACTCTAAGTATTAGGACACCAGTGATTTCCTAAGGGCTGGGTCTTACATTCAAAGGGGCTATCTGGGGTGTTTGCCTGGAGGGCTGGCTTTCTTTGCCAGCTCCAGTAAGTACCTTGGAGCACCAGGCTGTTTCTCCCATGGGTAGAGTGGGTTTTGCACCAAGGCCAACCAAACCTCAAACCACAGGATTAGCTGTAAACTACCACATGCTTCATGCCAAGAGTAGAAAGAATTTAGGTTTCCATTTCCATCTGGAAATGTGAAATACTGGTCATGCAGCTGTTTTCAGGAAATCACAGCATTTTACATGTAGAAGGGACCTCGGAGCTTATTTGAGTAGCCCCTTCCTTTTACAGATGAGAACAGAGAAAAAAAACCAGGTGGGAGGAGTGAATTCACACGCAGTTCCACAGCTGCTCACGGCAAAGCCAAGTCTGGAACCCAAGTTCTAGGATTCCCAGGCCGCCGTGCTTTCCACCTTGCAGGGAAACCTAGCACACGGCCCTGCCTGGAACAGCCAGCAGTACCTGTGGCTCAGTAAACAGCTAGGGGATCTGGAAGTCTAGGAAACCTGGAGGGAAGCGACTTTGGAGAGAGGGATCACCACTGGGCCGGGCCACGGGACTCCTGTCCGCCATTATTTCAGTAGGAGATATGAGCTCGCCTGGTGCCTACAGCTGGACAGATTTTATTAAGGGTGCTCTCCTGGAAAGGGCTGCAGGCTGTATATCATTTGGGGGGGTTCTTTTTGGGGAGTAATTAGAGTTCTGAACTCAGAGAGCACTTGTGCGGGGGGGGGGGGGGTAAGGGAGCAGGGAGGGCTGGAATCCAAAAATTATTTCCCCTCCCTTACTGCTCTCTCCTCCACAGAACCCTGGCTCCAGCCAGAAGCGAGGAAGGCGGAGCCGCATCCCCAGTCCCGTAGGATATTTACCATTCTCGGATACACTGGCCAAAGTTGCAAGAAAATTCCAAAGTTCCGGGGAAAGAAAAGTAGGCCTGGATAGTGCGATATTGACCTCGGTGAGAAAAAATGTGTGAGTGACAAGTTATGGAAGAAAGCATCAATGTAATGTGGAAACTGGAGTCCCGGGACAATGCATCCGTTAAATGACCAATATACCCTGAAAGCTGTTCTTTCCCAAGAAAAGATATCAAGAATTCCCAGGTCAGCCTAGATACTAGGTCATACATCCTAGAAACCCTGTAGCAATACTTATTTATAAGAGTGGGCAAGAGACTGTGTCACATACTTCAGAGAAAAATGAACTTATCGTAACACCCTAGTCTAAACTGCCTCCTGCTTCTACGATGTCACAAGAATCTTTATGTGAAGGTTCCAGCGTGTCTGGTGGGTGGATTCTCTCCCTCTCTCTTTTTCCTGTCTCAGCCCTTCAAGGTTCTGGCTGGAATCTGAATCTGGCAATTGTCAGAGGGACAAACAGGGAAGCAGGCTTCTGATGTAGGGTCCTTCCTGGGAACACACTCTACCGTGAGTGCCATGCTCCTGTCCTGGCCTGCGTTAGCCAGTTTTTCAAACTCGAATTATCCCAGGTATGACTTAGCTTGATGTTGATCCAAACAGTGAACTTGAATTTTCAAGTGATGCTCTTTCAATTACAGTGCTGAGATAGAGACATTCGCCCTCAAGATTTCTTCTCTCTTTCCTGGTCTTTTTGCCAACCTAGTAAATAGGACATCTCTCGGTAAATCTAGTTTCCTCAAACCACCTTACTTTCTAACTGATGCTATTAACATGACACAAGACCCAGCTATATGAAAAACCTTACTTGTAACAAGCAAAGGTAGGTTAGTAATTCCTCACTTTACTACAGACTTTATGACAATGTTGAGATGGCCCTCTTCTCCAAAATAAGCACTTTTAAAAAAAAAGATTTTATTTACTTTATTTGACAGAGATCACAAGTAGGCAGAGAGAGAGAGCGTTGGGGGGAGGAGCAGGCTCCCTGCTGAGCAGAGAGCCCGATGTGGGACCCTGAGATCTTGACCTGAGCCAAAGGCAGAGGCTTTAACCCACTGAGCCACCCAGGTGCCCCAATAAGCACCTTTTAAAGAACATTTCTACAAAATAGATGCTCAAGCAACATTTCAGAAATTCAACATTTTTTTCAAATACCAAACTAACTCCTCTAACACAGCCAGCTTAGAAACAGAAAACAGAAGCATAGAGTCCTCTAGGAACAGACAGCTGGCTAGACTTGGTTCGAATGACAGCAGACAGGAGTCAAATCACAGTACATAGGATTTCCTTTCCAGTAAGTGACAATAAGGACTCTGATTCAAATTAAATGCTGTCCCAACAAAGGGACACCATTCTCTTCTACACCCAGGACAGCACTTTCCTCTCCTACTATGTAAGTTTCTTTTTTTAATCACTTTTTTAAAAATATTTCATTTCTTTGACACAGAGAGAGAGAAAGAGAGAGCACAAACAGGGAGAGTGGAAGAGGAAGAAGCAGGCTCTCCACTCAGCAGGGAGCCTGATGTGGGACTTGATCCCAGGACCCTGGGACTATGACCTGAGCCAAAGGCAGATGCCCAACCCACTGAGCTACCCAAATGCCCTTTACCACCTAAGTTTTAAACAAAGCGCATGGTGAGGTTCTCTGCACAGTACTCAGTGAAAAGGTCCCCAGTATGTGACTCGGTGTCCTGCTTTCATCATAGGTGCACAAAATGAGTGTTTGAGAGGAAGGCAAAGATGGTCACATACAGAAACCTCCCAGTCTAACACCGGCGCTGCCTGGAATTTACGAGGTCATACGCTTCTCTAGATGTCCCCTGTAGGCCAGGTATCACCTTCCGGGTGATCCTCGGTAAACCTCAAACTCTATGCTCCTTGTCTGGTAGAGGAATAGAATAGCCCCACCCCAGTAAACACAGGCCATCATCCACACATCCGTCCCATGAATGTGTACTAAGCGATCACGAGGGGGTGGGCACTGGGCTCTTGCCCAGAAATAATTCATTAAAGATGGTAAAGACTTGTAAGTAGACACATTTACTTAAACGAAGATAGAAAAAAGCAAAGGGAAACATTAAAGGGTCTCTACTAAGAGCTTTTACACATTACTCAATTCTCATAATGAGTCTGTATTATTTCCATTTTTTAGGTGAAAAAATGAAAATCTGTGAAAAGTGAAAGGACTTGCTCAAGGTGACCGTGGCATAGCCGGATTTGAACTACCGCCTGCCCAGGGCAAAACTCTTTCCATCCTGTTCTTAGCGCTCACCACCATGGAGAAAACGTTTATAAACCAGGGAGCAAAGGACTTTGAGCCTCTTGATTATTCAGCCAGATTCACTTTTGTTTTAGTTTTAAGTCCTACAAATGGCTAGCAAACTGACGGATCCCAACGTCGTATTTTTTACTACTAAATGGTATTGCTGTTTGCACTGTACTGTGGTAATTCTGATCACACACAACCATACAGCCAGGTGGGAGGAAAAGCCAACCCAGGAGATAAGGCTGAGTGACAGCTCCTCTTTCTATTTTGAATAGCTAAATTCCACCATCTGCATTTTCCCCATATTTTTGTTAAGGTAATAGCTGTATATCAACCCAAAAGCTAGGTATATGCTAAAACCAAGGTCTAGCTGATAAAGTATGAAGAAATTACAGAACAAGAAATCCTTTAGGTCATAGGACTTTATTTCCAGTAGATCCTAAAAACAAACAAACAAAAAAACAAAAAAACAAAAAACCCACAACTTATGAAGTTTACATGTTTTTTTCTCTGATGTGCTTCCCTCTGCCACCCCCCACCCCGAGCCCTTGGAACACATTTAAAAATGTTTTCGTTTTTACTTCAAGGCCAATAAATTCAAGAGGATCCTTAAAGTCGCAAAGAGGGCAAGGAGGTAAAAAAATTAAAAAATTATAAAAGGCAGGCTAGTTTTATACATTCAGGGCATGAAGGACAGACAACACCATAACACCTTAGTGGTCCTCAGGGAATACAAACAGCCCCTGAAAAGAGGCGGCGATCTGCTCTATTGTAAAACAAATCTCTTTTGGTCCAAAAGTGTTTGCTCACTTGATTCTTTAATCCTATCACATTCCTACCAAAGAGGGGAGTAGGAGGAGTCCCTGAATGAAAGAAACGGACATGCCCAAGAGCATCATCACGTCCAGATCACGCCTGCCTCGCAGCCACAGCTCTAGAACCTTCCCCCACATGGGTCAAGAGCACAGCCAGGGGAACGGAAGAGGGAACTGCTGTCATGGGTTCTTCTCCGTAATTTCTGCAGGCAGTGCCTGAAGAGACAGAGTCTTCCACACTTCTGTGATCTGATACAATCACGCCTTCATCAAGCTTTTAGTGGGTGTTATATTTCTACCTAGCCTTTCAAGGAGTACGTTTGCCGGGGGTATAGACAGATCACGAAAATGGGAAGAACCCGAGAGAATAAAGCTGCCAGTCGTACACATTGGTTCCACACTAAAGTGAAGACAGTGAAAGATACATTCAGGAAACCTCCCCCTGCCAGGACTCAGGACCAGATTATTCTCTGTTAATCTGCACGTTTAATGTGGGCAGAACTTGTTCAACCCCAGAAAAGCCATGATTTCATTCCCATTACACTCATTTTCTCTGAGCAAAGCATACATTTATGAAAGGTGAAATTTGTAGCACCCACGAGAGAAATGTTGCTGAACTCGTGTTTCCCATTGCGTACATTCCCCACAAACTGCTTTTAGGGTAACATAAGAAAGTGCAATTACAGAGGAACTAGAAGGGGAAATTAGAAGAAAATTTAGGGTGAGTGCCTTCAAGAAACCCTCGACCCTCTATCAGCCTGCGGACTGTCCTCAGAGAACTGCATCCAAACCTTAAATGGGTGTAACATAAAGTCTTGTAAACAATGACCTTGAACTAGCAGAAAATGGTCTGCTCTAGCCACTTCCCAACCCTCATTTGATTCATTCCCCACAGAATACGTTTCTCGAGGATTATTTTGGGCTTTAGTTGCAAAGCTCCTAACATTTTTTTTTTTAAGCATTATTTATGTCTACATCCTGATGTAACAGTTTGAAAATCGGACTCCTACAAATTTTGCTGCTACTCACATAATTTCTAGGGGAACCAGAATCCATAAAAGTGAAATTAATTTTATGTTTATGTGTACTGTATGGTTAAGATTATGGGCGAGTCATTCATAATTCATCTGTCGAGAGGTTCACCCTGTACTTCAATATATCTCAGAGGACATCAGCCTATTTAACATGTTCAGCAATAAATAACTACCTTTGGAAATAATGAATTTCCAGTCTCCACTTTACGTTTTACTAATAGAACCCACAACACATTTTTACAGGGCTCAGAAGACTTGTATCCTTTCCCAGGAGACAGAAGAATATGTATACAAGACTGCTTATTTGGAAGACAGAAGTTTCTAATGCCAACAAGGTGACCTAATTACTTTTGACATTTTGCTCACATTTATGGTGTCAAGTTTCTAGTTATGAAAGCATTACAGAACACCTTAAAAGCTGGACTAATCAGGACTAACCCACTAGGAATTATTCAGGATTTTTCCCAGTGTATTATTCCCTACTTCACCTGAATTTGCCTTTAAGAAAAAAGAAAGAAAGAAAGAAAGAAAGAAAGAAAGAAAGAAAGAAAGAAAGAAAACGTGAGCGATTAAAATCATGGTAAAAACTTCCATCAGAAGGGCACCTGGGTGGCTCAGTGGGTTAAGCCACTGCCTTCGGCTCAGGTCATGATCTCTGGGTCCTGGGATCGAGTCCCACATACATCGGGCTCTCTGCTCAGTGAGGAGCCTGCTTCCCCCTCTCTCTCTGCATGCCTCTCTGCCTACTTGTGGTCTCTCTCTGTTGGATAAATAAATAAAATCTTTAAAAAAAAAAAAAAAAAAACTTCCATCAGAATAAAAGAAGCCCATCAGCCAGTTACCCCGCGATGGGCATAAGGAGGGCCCGTGACAGAATGATCACGGGTGGCGTATGCAAAGGATGAGTCACTGAATTTTACCCCTGAAACTAACGAAACTCTATGTTAATTAAATTGAATGGAGATAAAATAAAAGAAGCAAAGGAGAGGCGTCCTGTTCGGGCATGTTGTGGCGTTGGCAAATATTCCTTCCACCTTCTCACACACTGTTCCTACAACCACTCTGCACACTGAAAATCTGGTATTTATAACGATGACCCTGGACACGGTATGAACCGCAGTCTCCACGGAGACATTCGCTTGTCCCGGAGATAATGGTTTTTAAAACTGCAAAGAACTCAGGAAATTGCCACTTTTTAGGTGAGGGAAGTAGAGGTCCAGAAAAATAAAGTCATTTGCCTAAGGTCACCAAGCATTAAGTGACAGAGCAAGAATTCGGAGCCAGATCTTATCTCGAAGCCCAGCAGCGTGCTCACACCTTTCTCCTTTACTCTAACCTGCTTCCTGCAAGCTACCAGCTATCAAGGATAACTCAGTTAAATCTGCATGGCAAGCTACCCATCCCCTCCCCCACACATCCCCCTCTCCCTGGCCAATCCCCTTTAAGCCTGAAATTCTGCTATTGACTACCAATGCCTTGATTTGTGGAGCTCAAACCAGGTAATTTACATTTTCCTCAGGCTTAGGAAGCTGCAAACCGGTAATGCCCGCAATCCAGGCGATGCCAGTTGTCCCGTCAATTTCCCTTTAATGAACGCGCAGCATCTTAGAATACAGCACGAGAGGCTCAAAGGACCACGGAGGCTAGAAACGTGGGGTGCTCAGGGTTACACTGCGAACTCAAACTTCCCTTGTTATCAGCCACTACTTAACTTAATTCTGGATTGTAAAACATCCTGAGAAGGCTCACTTAAGAAACATCCGGGCAGGGAAAGGCAGCCGTGGATCTAGATCTGTCCGTGGATATTAAAACAAGCATGCACACTGAAAGCCCTCAGGCCATGCTTAGCCAGCTCTGGCTGGGACGTGTAGCAAGCCCAGCTCCTTGAAATGCAGAAGCAACCTCACAGCGGCTGCCTTGTCCTTATGCTGGCCGAAGGACAGATTCTGTCCCCTTGGGCCTGTTGCTAAATCTAGTCGCCCTGACCATCACTTAGGATTCTGCGACGAAGATCCTATTACTTCTAGCATCCTTCCTCCATCAGGAGTCAGGTGCTAAGCTTTAGTTCAGCGAGGCAGGCGTGCACCTGGCAATATCCTTAATAAGCTTCCTCCATCTAGGAGGATAAATATTCCATTTCCTTTTTAAAAAACGAAAAGAACTACTTTCTTATGTCTACCAGTAACCTAACTGGACTTTAAAATTAAAACAACAACAACAACAACAACAAAACAAACCCAAGAAATCATGAATGTTATTTCTGAATAACTCAAGATTAAAAAAATAAACAAACCCTTACTGTTCGGAAATAATCAGTGTTTTTTTCATACTAAAAAAATGATGCATCATTTTCAAAAAGCTTTTAGCAAAACAGGAAGAAAAAGCAAAGTTATCTTGATTTGGTCGTTTGGAGACTGTAAACGTTAGCAGTAAATTAAAGACTGCAGTTAGTTGAGATGTTGCTCTAATACTAGTCTTTCTTTCTCGCCTAAAATGTTTCTAACCATTATGTCATAGTATATGGTTGCCTGGCTCCGTGAAGACCACCAGTCTTGGCTCCTAAGAATTCTTAGAGCTTCTCACTCCCCATTTCATCCTTGCCAAGATCAATGTCAAGGCTCGGCTGCATGTATTTTATTCCCCCAAGACAGGGCTCTAGTAAATGCTAATCCAAACGGAAGCAAAGGAGAGAACATACATTTTGCTTTTTAAACCCTGGACACCTGAATTCATGTAGTCTATTTATTTAAAAGGGAGCAACCTCCCTTTAAAAGCATGGGTGAGTCTAGGTTTCTGGAGTAAAACCCCTTCAAGGGGCGCCTGGGTGGCTCAGTGGGTTAAAGCCTCTGCCTTCAGCTCAGGTCATGATCTCAGGGTTCTGGGATCGAGCCCCACATCCGGCTCTCTGCTCAGCGGGGAGCCTGCTTCCTTCTCTCTCTCTCTCTCTCTCTCTCTCTCTGCCTGCCTCTCTGTTTACTTGTGATCTCTGTGTGTCAAGTAAATAAATAAAATCTTTAAAAAAAACAAAACAAACCCTTCCAGAGGCTTGTGTGGCAGGCCACGTGACAGTGTCCCTCAGACTTCCCTGAGCACATCTGTCGGGTGTCCACACGCGGGGGCCCCACACATTGACTGAATCTGTGGTTCTTCCTAAGGTGGTATGTCACGGATGGTCATCATTTTATTGGGCAATTTTCACGCTGACCTCCATTCTTTTCTGTTTAAAATTCGTACGTGTGCATGATGAGCCAGGGGGATGCTGGGAGGTGGGCACGGAGCAAGCGCTATGTTTCTCTCTATAAAATAGAAACATGTCTTCGGACAACTTACGAACGAATGCCCCTTACACATGAAGAGCCAGAGGGCGAGGCTCGTCCATGTCTCTGCCACCCAGAAGCAGTCACAAAGGAAGAAGGGGACAGAGGCAAGGGGACACATGGTCCTCGGCAAGGGGAAAGATCATTCCTGAAAGATGGCGTAGGGCCTAAAGATGGGGACAGAGGAATATCCTTCCATGCTAGCAGAGCATACTAGAAGAGCATCACCGAAAACATCTGTCAGGCGCTCCTGGGTGGCTCCTGATTTCAGCTCGGGTCATGGGTCATGATCTCAGGGTCCTGGGATCCAGCCCCGCCTAGCCTCGGCGCTGGGTGGACCCTGCTTGGGAGTCTCTCTCTCCCTCTGCCCCCCCCCCCACCTAAAAACAAAACTAAACAAAATAAAATCTTTCCATTTCCTTCGGAGTCAAGGAGGTTTTTGGGGAGAACCTACACATAAACCACTTTAATGAGAAAATAAATTCCAAAATTCAAATACGTAACTTCCAGTGAGCTCTCAACTAGTCTGCCACTTAGAGGCCACGCAGGGGTTTTGCTCTGGAGAACTGAACATAGCAACAACCCACCGATCCCATGTCTGGGCAAGGCAGCCAGGGAGTACTCGCTAAAGAAATGGTTCTCCCAGGCAGAGGTTCAAATAGAACTTCGTCCATCTGATCATTCAGATGTGTAATGCATGATTTATACCTTCTGTGGCATTCAAAACCACCACTGCTCTCTCCACGGCATTGGATATAGTTCTGCACCACACGCTTTATCTCTGCTTACACAAATGTTGCCAACAACACTGGCTCAGAGAGTGACCACAGGGAAATGAAGGGCGTCTTTCAGTCCGTTTCAAAGAAGAGCAGGTAATTCATTTCACACTGAATATTAATTAGGGAAACCAAGAACAGCAACCAGACATGGGCTCGAAATCTTTCCCTTTAATCCCAAGTGGCTTCCAAGGGAGGGCTAGGTGGTTTGAAAACAAAGGTATTCAATGAGGAAATTTTACTTGAGATTAAGCAGACCTACTTTCCAAGAATGGAGAACTAGGCTAAAAGCCAAAATCACCAAGTAATTTCCAATCTTTGGCTGTTTTTTAAAGAACTCCCTTGAACAGTAATACCCACTCCTATTGAACCCCATTGTGAAAAAGTTTTAGACTCCTTGGGTGACAATAGTCGAACATTTAGTATCTGATGACTGAGAATATACAAAAGGATATAAGGCCACGTTGAATTTATTAATACGTATATTTTTTTTTTTTACTGATCAAAACTGCAACTAGATTGGACAAATGCTATAATATAGACATTTTCACATATACTTCATAAGTGAGTCTACGACCAAAGCTTGATGTGTTCAAAGATTTCAGAACCTTTGGTAATAACTTCAGCCCCCTCAGGGGCCTGGGACACAGAGGCTGGAGATAATTTCTCTAAAACAGTCATTCAAATCCCAAGACGCCAAGTTCTAAGACTCTTACGATAATATTTTCACTTTCTTTACATCCGGTTATATGGTGAAAATGTCTTTTGGATTATTTCAAAATGAATGGCCAGATAAGGACTGTAAAGAAATTCTGAACTAAATTCTAACTTTGCTTCACAGAACTACGTAAAATGCAAAAGCGCACCCGGGGGCTTCCATGGCCACGTGTAGCCCTGCAACCCTCCCCTTCTCCATCCTGCACCCGGGGAAGGTCTCCACAGGGTGAGTGTTAAGGAGGATTAGCAGGGCTCGAGGCCATTTTCAGGCCATGCTAATCCCTCACCAGTGAGCCACGGTGGATCCTAATATAAAAACCTCTCCGCTTGAAACCACACGATCAGCACATCGAGTGTGTAGACACAGTGCCTGATGCTCAGAAGCTGTGCACAAATTTGGCAAGTCCTATAACTGCCCCAAGCTAGTAACTCATTAAACTTGGACACTGTTAAAAAAACCAGAGGGCAAGTCCCAAAAGGAGTTGTTGATGCTAAACCCCATTCACCAGACCGAGGCTTAACTTAGTTTTGACGCTCCCAGAAATGGTATCTTAAACCAGTCCGTCAGGAGCTGCCTGATCAGCACAAGTGAGGTCATCTGCCTGATAGACCCCGGCCACCTCCTAAAGGAAAGTGAACTCGCCAGAGCCAACCGCTTTTCTGTGTAGTGTCATGTCCTTGCTCCTAGTCCCTTCTGCCTATAAAAGTCTTTCATTCTGTACAGCTCTGTGGAGCTCCTTTCTCTGCTAGATTAGATGCTGCCCAATTCATGACTATTTGAATAAAGCCAGGAAGATCTTAAAAATTGACGCAGTTGAATTGTGCTTTTATCAATATATACTAAATGCTAGGAAACGTCTCATAACTGATATATGCTGCAGACGTTCCTACAAGTTCACTGTACGATTTCAGATCCGTGCTGCCTTCTCCCAAAAAAGCCTTTCTAGAGGAAAATGCTACAGTACTGTGAGGACAAATGATCAAAGCTTCAGAGATGGGTCCATCCACAGGGGTGCAATCTGTGAGGCAAATGGAGTGACACTCAGGGCAAACATTATACTCGAAACTTTTGAGATGTTCCAGTATTTTATGATTACCGTATTATGGCTATGATTTGGTATATTTTAGTGTAAGTATGTTAATATTCATTAAAGAATTGTATTTATATAGTTTGTGTAATATACATTTTGTGTAATACAGAATTTATATTTGGTATTATTATAGATTTATATAATACATTCTTACAAGAGTATATTTGTAAGAGATGTATTAATTATGTTGCATTATATGAGTTAGTATAGCATTTGAATATAGTTATTCAAAATAAGCTCTTTCCAGTGTTTTCCTCTATTTAAAAATGCATTAAATATTTCGGGGACATTTGCTTCCCTCTCCAGTTAATGTACCTCTGATTTATAATGAGAAAACAGAATTCACCTAAAAGGACATCACAAAATGAATATTTCAAAATGACAGTAATACTTACTCAGCCTACTTGTCTTTTTTTTTTTTTTTTAAGTGTAGTGAACACAACACAATGTCACCTTAGTTTCGGGTACACAACGTAGTGATTCCACAAGTTTATACGTTATGCTATGCTCACCCCACAGGTGTACTTATCATACACGGCAATTACAGTATCATCGAGAACGCTCCTTGCACTGTGTCTGTCATCCCTGTGAATTCCTCATTCCGTTCCTGGAATCCGTGTCTCCCACTCCCCTTCACACATTTTGCTCAAACCCCCACAGGGTTTACCCTCTGGTAACCATCATTTGTTCTCTGTATTCACAGGTCTGATTGTGCCTTTTGTTGTTTCACTTGTTGTTGTTTTAGATTTTACTTATGAATGAAATAATACGGTATCTCTCTTTCTCAGTCTGACTTATATCACTTAGCACAGTACTCTCCAGGTCCATCCATTTTGTCTCAAACTGCATGATCTCATCCCTTTTTACGGGTGTGTCATAGTCTATTTTACATACATACACCCCCCACACACACACATATCTTCCTAGTACACTCATCTACTGATGAACACTTAGGCTGTTTCCATATCTTGGCTATTGCAGAAAATGCTGCAATAAACACAGGGGTCCCTGTATCTTCTCAAATTAGTGTTTTTGTTTTTCTTTGGGTAAACTGCACCACACAGTATTTCTATTTCTAATTTTTTTGAGGAACCTCCACACTGTTTTCCACAATGGCTGTACCAGCTTGCATTCCCGCCGACAGTGCACAAACGCTCCTTTTTTAGCACATCCTCGCCAACACTTGTTATTTCCTGTCTTTTTTATTTTGGCCATTCTAACTCAAAATGTCTTCCAGACTTAATGGTTATATGTTGCTAACCTTATCTGGGTACAAAAGTACTCTTGGGTACCTGTCTGTGGCAGAGGCTGCCTCTTTATGGATGTTTGTTTTAAAATCCAGAGGGACAGAAGATCAAGCTCAGTAGAGGACATGGACACGGTTTTGCCCCCAGTCCCCGGTCTCCAGTGCCACCAGAGCTGGAGAGGTCACCGCTGTGATGCGAGGCTGTGGGGCTTTGCGGCAGCCAATGGTCCTGTCCCAGCCCCCCGGGCTCAGCACAGACCTGAGCTGACACATAGAAAATACACACCCAAGTCCTTAATGCCTCTGACCGCGACTGTGGCACCTGAATCTTCCCCTCAAGGCAAAGAAACATCTTGTCACAGGCTCTTGAAGGGTTCCTCTGAGTTCCCCATAGATGCAGACACAGAGCAAAACTCTAGGAGAGCACAACGCGCATGGCTTTCAAACCCGCGCCTCCGGGTCAAGTGCACATTCAACAGGTGCTTTGATCCGGAAGGAAAATGGCTGCAGAAGAAACCAACATTCCTGTTCTCTGTTGCTCCCACCGAGCCTCTCTTTGCTTTTACTTGGAAGCAGGTATTCCAGCTCTACGTGGGCTCCATCCCGCATGGAGTCAGAACAGCACACCGTGCGGGGCCATCGCCAAGCCCCGGCGGTCCCCATAAACCCCTCCGTCTACCCCAGGGTGGCACCGACCCAGCAGAATGACACTGGTGACACTTCTGTTCGCTCATGGTTTTCTCTGTACAGACATCCGAATATTCTCCTGCCATGACCCCACGGATGCTGGACAAAGTGCTGAGGTGACAGTATTTAGGGTGTTAGGGCACGCAAACCAATCCTACACCCTTCCGTGTTCCCAGAGCCTCTGGGAAGCACCCCCGTGTAACCACTGTCATTCTGAACAAGGGTTAAGTCCAGCACAAGGAAGTCGAAAGAAATGTCCCCTAAGGCAGTGGTGGGAAAGAAGGAAAACTTCTGGGTCTTCAGTTGGTTCCATTCTGACCAATCCTAAGCGTATAGGTCAAACCACAACAGTAAAAACAGCCCCAAGGATCTGGGCCTCCACATGAAAAATCTCTTGGGAGAAGTAGCCCGTTATTTCAACTGAGATGTTTCATGGGTAGGAGACACATTGGGAATTGACTGGTTTTGTCATCTGTAAAATGCACATAATGAGCCAAGCTCACAGCGCCAGGCTGAGGGACAGACCCAGGGGAACCGGCTGGGTGCCTGGCAACCAAACTGGATGCCCTTCACAGCCTGGGGACAGGCGCATCCCCAAAACCTGGGCAAAATCTGAGAAAATTCTTGATGGCTCAGATAAAGGGAAATCCTCATTTAAATTAAAGCAGAATGAGCCTGCATAAATAAAAATGCAATGAGATTAAAGTAAATTTTCTGTTGTATTTACGTGGCTATGTGACATGACCAGATTTGCTCCTAGCGGCCATATTTCTCACGTCAGCTGCACGTCTTTCCTCACCTTTCACCCCACAGCTAACCCCCATCTGGCCTGTAACCTCACCATCGCTCTACCCAAGCTTTGCTCACCGAGGTTACCAAAAATCTGCATGCTGAGTTCAAAACTGGCTTTTTGAAAAGCATCACTCTTATCTGACCACTCGGGAGACATCTGTCCCCTCCAGCTTCCTTCACACCACACCTCTGTGTTTTCTTCGCTGCTACCTGTCCCCTTCCTGTCTCCTTTATGTGCTCCTCTTCTGGGCCAAGATTATTGGTCATCACAGAAGCCAGGGTGCAGACCTTCTCTCACTTTACACTCTCCCCTGACTGATTTCGCATTTGCAGGGGATTTTAGTAACTAAAGATCTTCTACCCCACTAAATGTAAACGAACCACAGTGTTAAATTTCCAGCCTGAAAATCTCTTTGAGGTCCAGTCCCACATACCTGACTGCCTACTTGATACTTCTTCTTGAATACTTCAAAAATCACCTCAAATGTAGCAATCTTCCTTTGAAATGCAAGAGTGATAAGGCTGGTCCTCTGCTTAAAACCCTGTGTTGGCTTCCCTTGCTCTTAGGATCAAGACAAAAATCTTCAACAAGCCTACAGAGCATGCATCAGGGCACCCGCAGTCCTGTCTCCAGCCCCATTTCAGTCTGCTCCTCCTGCCCTCTGCATTGTGGTCTCATGAGACAGCATTTAGTTCCTGAGATTAAACTCTCTTCCCCTACCTCAGGGCTTTGGCACATGCTGTTCCCTCTTAATTTCTCTTCCCTCACATTTTGCCTGGTGAGCCCTCTATATTCCAAGAAAGTGGTCATCATCATTTACCATCTGTTTTCAATAAGCCCTTTAATATTTTTTAATTTTTAAAAAATTTTAAAAGCTTTATTTGAGAGAATGGGCAAGAAAGAGAGGAGCACAAGTCGGGGGAAGGGGCAAAGGGAGAGGGCTATGAGCAGGGAGCCCAACACAGGACTCGATCCCAGGACCCTGGGATCATGACCTGAGCTGAAGGCAGATGCTTAACTGACTGAGCCACCCAGGCACTCCAGCCTTTGAATTTTTAAAAAACTTCTTTGGAATGAATTTAATGAATAATTACAAAAGAATGAAGGTAGAGTAGAAAGAACTTTATCAGAAATGTTAGGAAGAATTTAGGGGCACTGGGTGGCTCAGTCGGTTAAGCATCTAACTCTTGATTTTGGCTCAGGTTGTGATCCCACAGGTTGTGATCTCATTGGGTCATGAGATGGAGACCCCAGTGAGGCTCTATGCTGGGCATGGAGGCTGCTTGAGATTCTCTCTCTCCCTCTACTTCCCCCAACCTTTACCCCTCACATGCTCTCTCACTTGCTCTCTCAAATAAAAAATACCATTTAAAAAAGGGAAATGTTAGTAAGAATTTACATGGCAAACCCAACATTGTATTCTCTATTTTCCTACGAAGGTCCAGACATCCTAATTGGGCAGCATCCTTTGAATCCAACCGGCTGTCCGTCAGTAGTCTTGACTAAGCTGGGACACGCCCATCTCACAAACACGGATCCCAGCTCCCACTATGCATTCCTAGTGAGTTCCACCTTGTTATTACTTTGGGTTCGTCTTACAATTGTTTCATCAAAACTAAGTATCTTTGAATAATCTGATGGCTCGTAATTCTGCTGACAAGAACACAGCCATTTTCTTGGCTTAACCGCACCATATTTTCTTTTAGATGTAGTCATGCTGCTATGTATGAGAAAGACGATCTGAAGATCTTCCATTTCTATACCATCTATTTCTTCTAAACACCTTTGTGTACCTACCACATGTGTCCACTCATCAAGCATACGAAGAAAATTTTTGGTGCATAAGCATCCTGAAGGATGAAAGAATACGGTCACACCACCTTTCAGCAGAATGGGGCGGTCCAGATTTTTTTTTTTTTTTTTTTTTTGCAGAATTCATGATAAAGTATGTTCTATTGGATGAGTAAGTGGATAAGAAGACCGTATTTCCGTTTTGCCCTTTGAAATGCATCGTTGGCTCACTGATTTCCTGAGTTGGGGAAAATTCACCTAGGATACCTCTGTCTGAAGAATCAGTCTCACATTTCACAATCAATTTCACCACTCAACTTCACGAGAGTCCAGAGAGCTTCTATAGGTCTTTCTGCATTTACCTTTCTAATACATGTAATAATTATGAGATGACTTCCTCCATCACTTTTCTTCGCCATCTTTGGATTCTGAAAGCTCAATTATGTTCAGTTAAAGATTCTTTAGGAGCGCCTGGGTGGCTCAGTGGGTTAAGGCCTCTGCCTTCAGCTCAGGTCATGATCCTGGGTCCTGGGATCGAGCCCCACATCAGGCTCTCTACTCAGTGGGGAGCCTGCTTCCTCCTCTCTCTCTGCCTGCCTCTCTGCCTGCTTGTGATCTCTGTCAAATAAATAAAATCTTTGAAAAAAAAAATAGGTACAAAGATGGTGTCTCCAGACTTCTTTTATGCCTTCTTGAAAGATGATGCAAGACTTCAGTAATGCAGGAAGGAAACTCAAGGACAATATAATAATGAACATTTATTTCACCATTTCATCATCTGTACAGATGGTTCCATCATTCTCTGGATTTCCTACCATTTCAGTGTTTATTTTTTTAGCATGGTTGGAAATAATTGATGAGTAAGGATGCACTCAGCCTCAGATTGTTTCAAGATACAGGGAATAGAAGATCACTATGATCCTACAATCTATCTTGGATTTGCAGGAGTCCGGTGGAACCACAGAGTAACGCTAAGACAGAATCCACTGTTTCCTGCTTTAGAAGAAATAAATAAATTTTCTCTTTGCTCCTTGGCAGACCTCTAAGAGCCAAAATTTATGAAGTAGCAATATGCAAAAACACTTAAGACTACTCAAAAATGAAATTCCAAAGCCAAAAACGGGACCCAATGGCCCCTGATAGTAAACTGAGGGTTAAAGACGGCCACCCACATTTAAATCAGCGCTGTTGCCGTTTTCTTCACGGAAGGTTTTCTGGATCTCCCTAAGTATGTCCAATTCCCCTGTTACATACTTCCCTATCATTTCATCTTTCAGAGCACTAAGCGCAACTCTGATTTATTGGTCAGATGAGCATTTACTCAGTGTCTGCTCTTTCACAAAACTGTCAAGATTGGGAGGAGAGGAACTGACTATTGGGAATCCTGATCTCCCGTGTCACCTCAGCACCCCCGAGCCAAGCATGGCACACAGTAGGTTTTCAACAGGGATCTTAGGGAAGTGAGTCCAAACTCAATTCTGTTTTTTTCTCTCCGTTATGTGAAATACTTTTAAGTGCCCATTATCGTTTCATAGTTCCTCCCTTTAAGATTCTATATTTTCTCCTCCACCCATCCTACCCCCTCCTGCATGATCAGGGACAACAGGGAAGGAAACACCTGCTAAAGTCCCTACTGGAATCAGGAGATTGACACTGATTGGTTTTTAAAGTCTCAAAATCTTGTAAAGGGACTATGATGCTATTCTCATTTGTACAGATGGGAAACTGGGGCCAGGAGGTTAAATCACTTGTCCAAGGTCACAGCACCAACGAGCAGGAAATGAGAGATTCAAATTCACGCCTGATCTGCCTCCAGTCTGGGTCCGACCCCTTCCACCAGGGAAGCGTGTTCTATTTCTTCTACAAGGATCGCAAATGCGGAGTGTCTGGCTCGGGAGGCAGCAGGGACCGTGCGGTATTGTCTAGAGGGCTCGGATTCCATTTAAATCAGTATTTAGAGCTGGTTTATCCGCGTGGGTAGTTGTAGGATTTTCTGCAAGGCTTGGCTTCCTCTTGCCTTCCTGCGGGATGTTATTTAGAAGTGGGACGCCTGCCACACAGGCACGGGCTGTTCCACCTTCCCCAGAAAACAGAATGTCAGGTCCGCTGCATCCGGAAGGGCATCGCGCTATGTAGGTGGCGGCCGCCTGTGGCAGGCTTCCTCTGCCAATGTAGGAAGTGCCCCAGTAAGGGATCTGCCTCTTAACAGCACCTCAAAAACATATTTCCTCTGGCTCTGATCATGCCTGTTGCCATAAAACAGAATGATTGACAGCCAGCCCGGTGTCTCTGAACCCGTCAGACACAGGCAGCTTCGTGCGCTCGTGCAAGAGGAGGCCTGGCTGCCTCCTCCAGGCTGGCTTCCCCTCATTCATCACTCTTAGAGGCCTGGGTTCTTCCTTCCACAGTGCAAAGGTGAATTCATGAGACAATGTCCTTATTAGCCATAAAAAGGTTAGAGTGACGCGAAGGGACTAAGAGCTGGCTGTGGGAGGGAATGAGGAGTGAAGTCGCAGATTCCACTCCCTCGCTACCATCTCCACCTGGAGGTGAGGACATCTCTCAGGCCCCGGGACGGTGACTGCACCTCCTGGGGGAGTGTCCCCCCGACTGTGCTGTTTATGACCCGGCAACACGCACGCGAGTGGGTTGGGTCGGGAAGGGTCCCGACACTGGCTGCGGTTCTTTGCTCGGGACACATACACAAGTCTCTCTGTGTCTCCCCACCCCCACTCTGGGGCACAGAGGGCACTAGGTTATAACTGGGGGATTTATCATTTGATATGACTCCACAGATGACGCCGACAACCGCGTCGCTCCGGACCCCTGGAAGCCACATGTAGACCCATAAGGTATAACCCACGAACAGTGCCCTCCCCAGCCCGGCTTTACAGCTTCCTCTGCTCATCCAGGTGTGGGGAGGGGAGGCGCTGGGCGCAGGTTGCTCAACAGGAAGCCTGCGGATGACTTAGGGGAGGGAGGGCATGAGTGGGGTCAAGAGCCAGGAATCTGGAGACCCCCTGCCTGGGCGTGAATATGGATTCTGCCACTTGTGAGGCCCAAGGTCCTTGGGGAAGTTCCTTGTACCCGCCAGGTCTCCCTTTCCTTTCCTTACCTGTGATATGGAAATGACAGTATCTATGGCTCACGCCTGCTGTAAGGGTCGAGGGGCTTCATGCGCGTCCAGGGAACGGCAGCCTAGCCAACAGAGCAAACACTGACTGCTGTTGTTAGACTTGTCATAGACATACAAATGAAGAGGGAGCCTGCATTTCCAGAAAAGAAATGAAATTTAAGGGGAAAACAAGTAGTGCCCAGACATCTGATGGGTGGGGAGACACAGAGTAAAGCCAGATTCATCCTTCTCAAGGCTTTCGCATCACTCGGAATAAAGCCCAAGTTCATTCAAGGCCCTCCAGGCCCTACGTGGTCTCGATGGCCTTGACCTCTGTGACCTCATCTACTGCTACCTCCCATACCCACCCCACCTTACTCCCTCCGGGCCACCCTCCAACCTGCCAGGTACACTCCTGGCATTTCCACTCCGCTGCCTCCCCTGCGTGACCTCCTGGCTAACATCCCTCCAACGCCTTCCTGTATTGGTCCCCATACCTCTCCTTGGATGAAACCCCCGCCCTGACATCTGTTTAAGATTGCAATCCTGCCTCCAAAAGATAAGCCGCTCCCAATTTCCCTGACCCGCCTTTATCTTCCCCCCCATGGCACTTAATCACTTTCTCATGTAAATTATGCGTTCTAATTAGTGTCTACCTATCATCTCCCACACTGGACTGTAAGAACCAAAAGGGCTAGGGCGTTTGTTTTGCTCACGGATGGTCCATAAATATTTGTGGAACTTAATATTTTAGACTGCCTTTACGTTTTCCCCTACTGGTTTGAAGAAGAAAACCGCATCCCCTTCCCGTCTTGCCTTGGTGACCTCAGGATCCCTTAGTGTTCAAATGATCCAGGAAAAATCCCTAACCATCACAGCAGACCCTCTGCTGGGTAGTAAAGGAAGGAGTGTTTGAATCTGTCTCTATCCATCTCTTTCCGGAAGAAATCTGCGGTAGTTCCAGTGGTAAGAAATCGCCCTTCAGCAATATGGGAATTTACCTACAGATCTACTGGAAGACACCTGAAGGGAAGAAAAGGATACTCTTGCCTTTTTATTTTTATTTTTTTCCCCTTTCTTTGCAAAAGCATAAGAAACACACACTTGCATATACAGACAGGTACAGGTGCTCTGGTAATAGAAATGGCTGTCACACTTGTGGCTCCCCCCCAGATCCCGGCGCATGCCGGCTGTCTCCGAAGAGATAACCTTCTCGAACAGAAGGCGCGTTTCCCAACTGCATCAGTTGCTAAAGGGTTCCATGCCTTTTCCACCAACGTGCGTCACGCTAATAAAGACGAGCTTGGGAGGATTACCAGGGATATTCCGGGTGACAACTTACACACACATCTTGAGAAAGAAACATTCCTGGAATGGACACCAGGCCTGCAAAGTTGTGCCACATTTTTCTGCCTGGTCTAAGTTTAGACAATCGCCTGACCACCGGAGGGAGAGTGTGCCCTGTGCCGAGCTTACCCCAGCTCACGCGACAGATTTTCATCTCCAGGACTTCAGGTCACATTATCACACGAATGAACTGCTATTTAGGTCAGTGGAGAGTCTCTGCCTAATTGAATGTGCATTTTATCCTCGGTGTTCATGCTCTACATATCAGGGTTTCAGATAGTTATTGGGGAACGGGGAAGAGAAAATACAGGCTTCGAGATGCCGAAGGGACTGACACAGAACAACTCAAAATGCCCCGATAATTTAAAGTCTCTCACTCTTGAACGTTGGGTTTACTTTTAAACAGAATCACTACCATTTAAATTGATATTATGTATGGACTCCTTCTTCCACAGTGTTAAACATATTTTGTAAACTATGAAGTACTGCTACATTTTAACTCTGAAGCTCAGAGTTCTGGAAAAAAAGAAAGCATATTATTTGCTTCTTTATAACAGGCAAACAAAAGTGACTCTAGCTCAATGACCACAGAGCTCCATGAGAGGTGCACAGTACAGAGAAACCTGCTAAACTTGGCAAATTAATCCAAATCCTGCATGTGGTTGAAGAGAAACAAAATCCCAGGTCAGAGGAAATTAAAAAAAAAAAAAAAAGTCAAGTACTACGAAGGGATTCTGACCACCTGACCCCTGACCCAGACCCGAGAACGGTGCTACATCTATCAGCAGAACAAGATGGTCCTGTTAGTGGTACGTGCAGACTTCCAGAAGGTGTGATAAAGAATCTTCTACCCAAACCAAGAAATGTACACTCGGAGGAGGGAATTAAGGCTCTCCCCAGCGGGGGCTCGAACAGGGCCCGATACACAGCACAGCCTTAAACTATTGGTGGGACAGACTCTCGAATGAAGTTTCTTAAAGTTTGGCGGAGTGGAGACAACCCCAGTGAACGAACACTGCTCTCTGGGAGCCACACACATAGAAAGCAGAAGGCACACGATCTCCTTCCCGCCCCCACAAAACCACAAAGAGGTTCAGCCTCCACCTTTCAGGAAGACGGACTTCACGGGCTGGCCTGGGACCCGAGCACCCGTGTTTTTCGAGAATTACCCAGGTGATTCTAATGTGTAGCCAAAAATTTTTATAAAAGCCACTGATCTGTACGACACTGAATTCTTAAACCTGAACGTTTTTATATAATGATGTTTTATCTACACTGACAAGCAAGAAGCACATTCCAAGGACATTTCACATCAAGTCAGGAAATAAACCTCATCTCTAGGAGGCTTTAACTTAAAACGTGATTCCCAAATTCCTCTGAGATAGAATGCTCTGTACATTCCCTGTGTGCAGTGGTGCTTTCAAATAAAAATCGGTAAATAAAATCCTACAGTTTTAACTAAGGACGTGATCGTGTTTCTGGGTCTACATTTTCCAGATAAATCACAAGGGCTGTGGCAGTTGCTGGTCCACCTCAAATCAGCATTTCTTGTTTAGTGATTTCAAACAGCGTCATAGCTCTCCAGTGGGGAGCAAATGTCAAAGATGCAGCACCTCCCCCCAAGCCCCCACGTGTAACAGGCTCCAACACAGCCAGTCTCAAAACCCACCCAACAACAGGATTTGAACTCAGGGCACCTGAGGAGAAAGTTAAAGGGGTTAGATTTGGGGCTTTGAAATACAGAGAATATTGTAACATTTAGAAACTCCACCACACAAAATACTTTAAATTGTACTTTTCCTGTATATTTTTGACTGTAAGGACCAAATCTGGTATGGGAACACGTCATGCCTAGGGAGGTGTGAATCGTGGTGGGAAAGCGGTCCCCAGGCTGACCTACCCAAGAAGAGCTGTTGCTTGAGGGCTGCACACGCAGAACCGAGAAGCTGAATGTACCTATGAGGTACACCCATGTGATCTTAGGTATCTGAAGAAAGCGACACTTCCTCGGGCACCTCCGAGACCCACAGCTGTTCCATGACCGGATGAGACAAGGGGCAATCTGAATCTTCAGTGCAGATAAACTGCTCCCTGACCCCGGCAGTCCACAGCCTTCTATCCCCACCTTGACGGGATGGCTCTTCTCTTCCACCTGGAGCACAAGCTTCTCATTAAGTGCAAAGATGAGTGTTTCAGATAAGCTTTTAAAGGCAGAGAACCCAAGACAGAGAGAGGACTCTGGCCAAGTCTGCTGTTTCTGAGTTTCTGCCCTGGGCAGACCACCAGAAGCCTGACGTTTGTGGTTCATCAGATCAAGTTCAAGTGGAAAGGGAAGGGATCTAGGTTCTCCCTGACACACCCGTGCAGAAGACGGAAACCCTGCACACTGGAGGCATTTCAGACACTCAGCAAGATGGGTTTGGGGGATGGGGCTTAAGTTTCCCGAGGTATTAATATCTCTCCGGCTCCGTCCCAGCTACCCCCTGGCTGGATTCAGCCACCACATTTCCGTCCTCTGTCCTGACCGTCATAGACCTTAAAGCGCGGGGCTCCATGCTTACTGCAACTGTGCACCCCTTTCCTCCCCCCTTGCCTCTGTCTGAGGTTTCAGGGCCTTGAGGCCGAGGAACGTGGTCACACACCTAACGTTGTCCTTCAAACAGGCCCAGCCTCGAGATGCTCTCCCTCTGCAAGGGCGCGACCTCGCTGCGGGGCAAGGACCCCCTTCCCTGAGCACCTGCTTATCCAGGGCTCTCCACTGGCCTTCTGCTCTGTACTGATACCCCCCCCCCCAAAATCCCACAAGGCAGGCCACATTGAGCCCCCCATAAAGACAGACTAACTGAAGGACAGGGTCACCGTCCTCATACAGATGTTAGATTCAAGTCAAATAAAAAAGTAAGCAACTGAGGATCTGAACACAGATTATGGGCTGACCCACCGAAACCCACCACCACACGCTGAACCCACACGGTCCCTCCGACCAGGTGCGGTGATGCAGAACACCTGCATGCCAGGGGCGGACCTCTGAAGAAGGTCCTTCATGTGTCTGCAGCACCCCTCACACCCAAAATACAGTAAGCGGGGCGTTGCCCAACTGGCTCGGGGGGGGGGGGCGGGGGGGGGGGGGAAGGGGGGCTGAAAAAGAACGCTTGACACTTGAGTGCAACACATTATCGCCGAGCTCGTGCAGCCGGGAGAAGCAAGGCGGAAAGCAGATGTGCTGTAACGCACTGCAAGGGGCCCTGGGAGTTTCCGTCAAGGAAGCCTACAGGAGAACAGTCAAAGCCGAATGCGTCCACTGATGGGACAATGTGGCTCCACTAATGCATCCACCGACGGGACAATGTGGCTCTGCGCAGGCCCGCGGGTCTGTCTTCCTTCTCACCTCCTGCACTGCACTGAAATACTAAAACCCAACGGGGGCATGCTGAACTCTCCCGTGGCCCCAGGGGAGGGCATTTTAACATGAGAGTTAGCGGGGCTCTCTCCTTCGAATAATATATTCCCATTTGGCTGGGAATGAGTCCCCCCCCCCCCATTTTGTGTAGAATCTTCTTTAGTTCTAGGCATTCTAAGACCTAGACGTGAAGAGAAGAGGCGACGGAGGAGAAGAAAATCCCACTTCATATACATCCTGCTAACAGCAAGCAGAGTTAGTCCTCCTGCTGCTTTTTTTTTTCTTTCCTGGTCTTGCTTTTTTATTGTTTTTGTTTTTTGCTTTTTTTTTTTTTTTTTTTTTTTTTGCTTAAATTCAATTAACCAACATGGAGTATGTCATTAGTTTCAGACGCAGCACTCAGTAATTCATCAGTTGCATGTAACACCCCATGCTGATCACATCATGTGCCCTCAAAGTCCATCACTCAGTTACCCTGTCTCTCCACCCCCCGACCCCCAGCAATCCTCAGTTTTTTCCCTAGGATTAAGAGTCTCTTAAAGTTTTTCTCCCTCTCCAATTTCTTCCCATTCAGTTTCCTTCCCTTCCCCTGTGGTCCTCCACACTATTTCTTTTGTTCCACAGACCAGTGAAACCACATGATCATTGTCTTTCTCTGATTGACTTATTTCACTCAGCATAATCCCCTCCAGTGCCATCCATGTCGGTGTAAATGGTCTTTCTTCTTAGAGATTTTATTTATTTGACACAAAGAGAGAGAAAGATCACAAGTAGGCAGAGAGGCAGAGAGAGGGGGAAGCAGGCTCCCTGCTGAGCAGAGAGCCTGATGCAGGGATCGATCCCAGGATCCTGAGATCATGACCTGAGCCGGAGGCAGAGGCTTCACCCACTGAGCCACCCAGGCGCCCCTGGTCTTGCTTCTTAGGATTGTTCTTTGTGGTGGACTGTGAGCATATCTCAGAATCTTACTGGATGTAGTATCTTAAAATGCATCACTCTGAGAAGATAGAAGAAAAGGTTTGGGCAAACAGGCAAAGCAGAAACACTTTGTGGCTCTTGTACCCCCCAAATCTGTACCCCAACAGTCATCACCCCCAGTTGGACCCTCACCCTTAAACAGCCAGCTTCAAGGGTTTCACTGGAGGGGGAAAAAAAAAAGGAGCAATATTTCAATGCCTTTGAGTGTATAATTAATGTTTGTATCCAAAAAGGCCAGACATTCTTGGATTAACACTTATTCAAATGAAATCCTCCCCCACAAGACTCTGTCTGGGGCTTCCTTATAAGAGCTCCGTGGTGAGTGGTTGTTTATCATGCCATTAACTCGCTTTTCTTTTTCCTCTCATTCTCTCTACAGATGAACATTTAGCAAAATGAAAATTTCCTCCAGGTAATTACCTGGCTGTATTTCAAGGCAGTCATAAGAACTACTGTTCCCTCCGGTGAGGGATTCCACTCAGCAGGCACAAGAATTAGGGCAGTGGGTTTGGGAGCTCGCTGGGCTTTGCCACCATGGGCCAGCAGCGCCCTCCCAGACCCAGGCCGGAGATGCTCTCAAGGTCCAGGGCTCATTAGCTCCGGGGCATCTTGCTAAAAGTCAGGGCTGGGACCTCTTACTCTTTCAAAGGCTGTATGTGCTGCCTCCCAAGATGGATTTGTCATCAGGACAGACATGCTGACCCTCCCAGCATGGCCTCCCCTGGGCCCAATGTTCTATACTCAGTTGAGAGCAGGTGACTTGGATACACCCACTCGGCTGGTCCTGAGGCTCTTCTGCTCCTGTAGGGGGGTGTGGGGGGGGACTTCCCCAGTATGAGCTTAGAAGCCTAACCTCGGCTCTAGATTTTCCTCTTAGGAGCCTCACCTTTCACTGTCTATAAAAGTCACCTAGTCCTAAGACCTCCATGTTTGGGGGGTTTTTGGGGGCAGGGGGACTAAGTTTCCAAAGTCACTTCCAATGCTTATGCCCTTTCAAAATTTTATTCTTGGAACGAAATGTCCTGATTGAGCCCAAGGATTCCCATCTGGCACCGGCTTACTTAGCGTCTCCTTGCCCTCTTCTGGGAGTCATGGTCCACTATTTCAATGTAAATAAATCCTCCAACTCTGATTCCTCTTACATGTGCTCTCAGGCTTCTATCAAAAAGTAAATCCACATTCTTGGTAAACACTGCATTCTTAACTCATAGAATTTATAACCCTGGACTCCCTTCCTTTCTAAGTCAGATACTTTCCCCTTCCTGCAGGAGGGATCCTCAGAGATCCAACTACATTCCCTCCCTCATTTTGCGTCATGATTTTTGTGGGATTTATGCTTATGATTGCATTTTATAACGTGTTGATCTTGTACAGAGATGGTCACAGTGTGGAGATTCTTGTACAAGCTGCCTGACGGAGTACAAAGCGCAGAGCATGCTATTAGCTATGGGTTCCTAGCTATGCATTTTAGAAAAAGGCAGAACATCTAGCCATTCATTTTAGCCATTCCTATCCTATAGGAACAACAAGGCCCCATTTATGGAATAACTCTAAAAATACCATGGAGTGTAAAAGGGCATATATATTTATGTGTGTGTGTGTGTGCATATATATATATATATATATATATATGCAGTATGAATGACCTGTATGACTGTAAACTACATTTTAAATAGTTTTATAGGGTAATGGAACATAAAATACCACAGTACACATACACTTCTACCTGTAACAAAAAAGTCTCCAGTTTCCTTCAGAGATTTTTTTTGATCTACATGGGCGCTCAGGATTCTCCATTTTCAATGGACAAACACATGGAAAGCAATTCTGCCGAAAACAAACAAAATCTCTTTCTAAATGCATTTCTTGGATTTAGGCCATTGTCACAAAATCACCACTCTTCTGTGTGGCTCCCCTGGCTGCTTTTAAAGCTTTGTTTTCAAATACAAAAGCAGATTTGAGCACTGCTTGTAGTGAGTGCTGTAGATGGGATTTAAATAATACAGCAGTTGGGACTGAAAAGGAACCTTCAGAAATGGCTGAACAGGGGCTCGACCAGATGGGGAGAGGGAAGGCAGGAGAGAGTCCCTGGTAAGACTTTCCAAGATGGCGGCTAGCGCCGGCACCGGCTTTATGCTACGTGCGGTGCTTTTTCACTGCTCTCAAGGGTTTGGGTGAGCAGATGGGACTAAAAATCAGGTGTCTGGCCAAAGGAAAAAAAAAATTCTGTTTTTCTTCTTCATGACCCATTCTACAGAGTATCAGGGTCAGAACAGGTCTTAAAAACCATCTAGGACCAGCACATTTCTCCCGCTCACCTACTCGGGAGCTCGTAAGCCATGAGGACACGTGGAGAATAAGGAAATTATTGAAAGGAGGAAATGCACTTATATGAACTTAAATTATCCATCCCTCCGTTAAAACAGTTCCATACAGAATGATCACACGTTGTCAGGACAATTCACCTTACTGTTCTTTCAATTATTCCGATGCAGAGTCTTGGTAGAAATAAGAATTTGCCCTATTTATAAGGTGCCCTGATTGTGGTGAAACTGTAGAAGTAACTGTACAGTAAGAAGGAGTATCATTAAGACTTTGAAGGCATTCTACAAATGGACAGCCCACCTACTTGTTTTGTGTGACTGTGTATGCGTTTGTCACCTACACTTAACTCCAGACTAGTAAAGGACACAGACCGAAAAGACAGAGGAAGCATCAACCTTTTTTCTCAGTTTTTCTGGGCAACTAGAAATTTGTATGAATGATACGTATGACACATGGAGTAAAGATTATGACTGTTCTGGTAATTTCTACATTTCAATCAGTTCTCAGCAGCTACTAGAGCTAGCTCATGGATTATAGCTCGAAGAGGTATATGCTAGAAGAGGGAGTTTGTGGTCTTCCCTTCATAGTATCGCGACTCTACTGTTCAGATCTTTATTCGACCTCCACGTTTCACCTAAGCAGTGTCTGTGCACAGAGTCCTCTCTGGTCCGTGGTGAAATAAAATCAATAAGGACCATGCAGTAGATTTTTCATAAATTGAAATTCTTGAAAAAATAGTCCTATTAATAGTCACTGAGATTATCTACACTATTTTAAGAATGATGATGACAGCTGATGTTAGATTTTTTTTTTTAATGTCAAATTAAAACCTTAGCACCTTGGGCCCACCCCTCCTTGTGTTATAAGAAGAGCCTGGGCCCTAAATATCACTGGTGTCTTCCCAAAGATACTGCAGTAACTATGGGATGGTAATATAGCCCAAAGGAAGATGAAAGATGGAATCATTGGTGCAGGAGAGGCACGACGGAAGTAGTAGAAGCAAGGACAGACCCCAGGACCACTACTATCTGAACACGCACCAGCGTGGGGGCCGGCCTCTGGGCAATGACTACACACCTCAGGGGCAGGCTCTTGGAGTCCCTCATCTCATTACTCCTCACACCTTGAGGATCTGAGTTAAAGAATATGTTGCTTTCTAAACCCATTAGCCATTACACATGGAAATTAACTGTGGCTATGTTTGGACAGTAACAAACGGGATACTCCTCTTTTCCTGTACTTTCCAAATGGTCCAAGTGTAGTTCCCTTATTTATAAAACGTATCATTAATAACTATAAACCAATGGCCAAAAGTACATTCAAGATGAGCTGACGGAGAGAAGAATGGGCATACATCCACGATTGTTCAGGTAAATTGGTTCCGTCTCTTTTAAACATGTGTTTGTTGAGACAGAAATAACAGAAATGCATTGATATAAAAGAAAAGAAGAATCTTTAGACTACAAGCGGGAGAAAAGAGAGATGACCACAACATGAGAGCGCGCCTCTTGATCCAGCCACAGAGTGCAACTGAAACGGATTGTAAATGTGTTGGAAGAGTTTTATTTTCCTGGAAGTCTCTCAGGTGTTAGAACAGACCCGTAGCCATTTTTAGGGATGTAGCTGTGCACTGGGAAGCTCTGAAGGAGACCAGAGCATCCATCTACTTAACTGAAGACAGACTGTTGAGGAAAAACTAATTAACAGTTGATCTAAAGAAGAAAAGAATCCTCTCGTGTGACATTTTGTTGAGAAATTGGCTGCAATAATAATAATAATGAATATCCAGAGAATGTGTCACATAATTATAGTGTTTATGGCGGATAATTTAAAGGCAGAGATGAGCTGGATTCTTCTGAAAGACTCGTCCAACCTGTGAAAATGAAGCTTCGTATCTTCTGACCTTGGTTTTTCATAAAATAACCATCTTTGAAAGAGCGGACCCTCTGCTACAAAATTATAGGGAAGGGGTGTTTTTTGGCTGTGTGTTTTTGTTTGTTTGTTCATTTGTTTTTAATAACTCAGGCTTTGGGCAGGAGGCAAGTTAAGGAGGATAACCTGGGATTTCATGCTCAGGACAGAAACCAGCTCCGACACATTCGTGCAGCCCAGTCTGTTACTGAGACAGAAAGACTAGACTTTAACATTGGAAGACCTCCGCTACCTGACTTGCTGGCCGTGGCACCTGACCGCCCACTTCATCTTCCTGGGCTCCAGTATCCTTCTGTCTCCCACCACAATGACAGGAGCATCTCATTCACAGACTCGTTGTTTGGATCAGACAAGAAGACAGACGGTCTTTGTAGAGAATCCTACCTCTAAGTGTCAGAGAAATTTATAAGGGCCCAGACAAGTGCCAGTGAACAAGACCGTTACATGATAAAAAGTGAATAATATTTTCTCTATCTGCAGTTAGTTTTTCACTTTTTTAAAATAAGACACTGCTTGGTTCTGAACAGGGCAGAAGTCCATTTGCTAAAGCCCAGGACAGCAGCCAAAGCCCCTGTGACATTTCCTAAAGAAACATGTATCACCACACTCCAGTCTGGTGGTTTCTAAGGCCGATTAACACAGATGGGTAATTGTATAAAGAAACTTCTAGGGGTGCCTCAGTTGATTAAGGGTCTGTCTTCGGCCCAGGTCATGATCTCAGAGTCCTGGGATTAAGTCCTGCATCGGGCTCCCTGCTCAGTAGGGAGCCTGCTTCTCTCTCTCCAGCTTGTGCTTGCTTCCCCTCTCTCAAATAACTAAATAAAAAGTTTAAAAAAAGAAAAAAAAAAAAAAGAAATGTGTCCCAGGTATCTGCATCAACCAAGGTCAGATCAGAGCAACTACAAACTAGATAATTTGAACAAAATTTTACAATGTCCTTGAAAAAAAGGTTATGGTCTCCATTGGTTAAAGTCTTCTCAGAGTTCCCCTCAATGGTCCACAGACCTGATTTAGCAAAGCAGGAAGTATTAACAAGAAATGCACACAATGCACATGCGGAAAAACCTTGGACGTCTAGGAAGCAGTTCGGGTCATCGAACTGCGCAGCCATCCTCTACAGTAGACATCAGGAAGATCTTTTATACAAAGCTTGAGCATTTCCAAGTGAAGCCTTGACCAGCTCTGCCCCGAATTAAATCAGATCCCTTGCTTATACATCTTAAACAGCTTGGAATTGTGGAGACTCTCTCTCTCTTCCTCTCAAATAGAAGCTCCATGAAGGGAGTCCTCACAGCTGTTCTGAAACCCTCCCCAGCCCACAATGTACTGCCGGCCACTTAGCAGGGTTTCAGTACGCACTGAATGAACCAGTCAGATGCAGTATCTGATTCGGGAAGGCCTGGGGCTGGGATTCATGAACATGCACTGCTCAGTTAGGTCACCAGGTTTATTCTAAGCCAGCTGAGCTGGAGAGGCAAACCCAGAAGAATAGAAGCGAGGCTACCAACCGTGCCGGATTTAAATATTTTCCATAAACAATAAATGGGTAACTGAAAAGAGAACTGTGTAGGTTTCTGCTGTTTTCAACATCCACAATGTAAGTTAGCAACCCACGTGACATGTGGCTGAAAGGTTGTTTTCCAGACAGTATCCATATCACTGGAGGGCCCCCATTCAACCCAGCACAAGTGCTCTTTCAAGAAGGATCTAAAAGGCTACGCTTTTCAAGCCAAGTTGCCTTTTCTAAGAAAAACTAGAAGGCAAAGAGACTCTGAGATTCAGCTTGGAGTCCTCACCTCTCCCAGACCCGGCCATCTTCCACCTTTAAGAATGTCCCCATGCTTAGAGATCACGCCAGATTCCCCAACGGGCCCAGCTGAGCCTTCAGATGAGGAAGACCCGGTCCTGGGACGCAGGTGGGCTTGTTGCACTCCTCGTCCCTAACAAAGGGGTGTTTTATGCAGAGGGAGTCAGGACATGGGCAAGGAGGCAGGTAAGTGAACTACATGTTCGCCCGTGCGGTCGAAGAGGGGTGACAGGTAACAGACACGTGGCAGTCTGCAGAGCTCTGAGAGCCAGAGAGGGAAGGGTAAGCACGGGTGTTCTGGGACGAGACCCCACCAGATGCCCGGAGATCGACTGGCCTGTCCACGCAGGGTAGAAGGGACTGGAGAGGGGAGCACAACAGCTGGGGGACAGAGTGACCACACGGGAATGGAGAGGTAACGACTGAAAACCCGGGCTCTGCAGAACCAACTGCTCACCCAATCCAAGAGAACACTCGAACACTGGAAGGGAACATGTGGTGCCTGTCTGGAGCCGTGGGTCAGGGACAGCGGCCACCCAGCAGCAGACCCGGCCCAGCAGAGCCAAGTGAGAGACACCCCCCCCCCCCCCCACTCACAAAAGGCCACGATCTGACAATACGAGCATCCCCTACTCGCCAGTTTCCACCCCCCTTCGTAGTGTCCAGCATCTCCTGCATGTCCCAGAAGGAGGCAAAACCCCAAACCATCAAGATGTCCCAACGACGCGCCGTCATGACTGTTCAATGTCCCATTTTCTTCTTCCATTCAAAAGAGCAACACGAGCGGGATGTTTTCAAGCCTCTTACACTGGGTTTCTCCCCGGGAGCTGCAGGGACAGAGGCTGGGGCGCACACGAGGCTGTGTTCTCAAAGAGACACACTTTCCGTGGCTCATTAACTCCTCCCGTTGCCACGGAGTTCCCCGCCCTTAGCAGGAGGCCAGTGGGTCAGGAAACCCGGAGGGAGCCTGCCTGGGCTACGGACCGAGGAAACCACGCCTGTCCCTGCGTGGGGGCCCCGGGGACCAGCAGTATTTATCACCCGTCTGAGGGAGCACGGGCTGGCAGGGCTCCACGAGGACAGGACCCGCACTCCAGACTGTTCTCTTTCTCCCACGTGCCATGCAGGATTCTCACTCTGCCCCCAGCTGTGCGAACAGAGTGGGTGAAGGCTGTCACACCCAGCATCTTCCTCCCCGTGACCCCTGGAGTGAAACCCAACCTGTGTCAAGAGAAAAACCCAACTGTCTGAAGGACGTTGGACAGGACATCCCAATCCACTGGGGACCATTCTGTTCTCCCTCCTCTGTGTCCAAGCACACTTGGGAAGTGGGCCGTGCTGCTGGAGAGGAGAGGGGCGCGAGCGAAATGACCAGGCAAGTTTGATTGCTCGGGACAGGGAAAGAGAGTGGAGAAATCCGAACTCAAGCAGAGGACAGGAGAGACCAAAAAAAAAAAAAAAAAAAAAAAAATGGAAGGAAAAAGGGAATGAAAAGCACCAAATAAAGACAGTTTCTGAGTGGCTCAGGATAAGGTAGAAATCAAAGGTCCAGCGTATTGCAGTCTTATTGTTTTCCTGTACACTGTGTCTTAAACTCTCTCCATCCACTTCAGCCCAAATGAGGAGACAGAGACAGAGCACCCAGGCTGGCCTGATTCTGTTGACGTCAGAACGCAACAGCGGAGCCATGATGGGAACCAGCCCACTTGAACACTCTGTTATCGTCCAAATAATTAAAATATTGCTACAAGTCAAGTTCCTGGGACTCTCAGTGCAGGCTCACATCTGTAATCCAACACTCGGGAAGTCTGCAGAGGAGGTGTGGGGGAGCATAGACAGAGATGTGCTTTCCAAAAAAAAAAAAAAAAGGCACATAAACGAATACAGCTATCAAAAACAAGGCTTTAGTTTTCGTGTTGTTTTTTTTTTTTTTTTTCCTTCCCCAGCAAGGAAAAAAGTAAAAGAACAGTTTGTTCAAGGTTACATAAGAACATGCAGAAAACAAGAAATGATTTCCTTCTTGCCAATGTTTCAGGGTAATAGGTCACACCCCAGATCCCACTTGATTCTGTACACATTCTGCAGCTCCTCCCGCTCTGGATACAGGGAGGCAGTGTGCAGGGACCAAAGGGAGGGATATAAAATACCTAATCTCTGTTTTGCCGACAACTCAATGATGTCCTGCCCCTTTGCTATTCATTCAGATGATCAGATGAGGCACGCTGTGCTCAGGACACGTCCGGGCCACACCCTGATACGTGTGTGCGGTTTGGAAAGTTTTTCACCTGCGCTGATCATTAGAGTCCGTGAGTGAGAACCAGACCGGCTGAAACAGAAAATGACAGTGCTCCGTCACCGAGCACGTTCAGAAAGTTTGGATGGCCCCTCGAGCAGAGAGGAGAGGAGGACCGTGCTATTAAATTCTACCTTCGATGTTTTACGGATGTGTTTTCACAGCTCAGTAGATCTTAGCGAGCCTAATATCGCTGTCAAGTGGGGGTGACCTAACTCTTTCCAGATGTCAACAGTCCTCAAGTGGGGGGTGCGGGGCGGGGGTTGGGGAATGACACAGAAAACAAGGGCTGGTGGCGCGGGGACATTCCCTATCGCAACGGACACCCTGCACTGAGGAGGGAAGTTGGACAGTGACAGACAACACGGTGTGTCCAGAAAAGCGAACTTTCTCTTTCTAAGGGGTGCCTGGTTTCATCGTTGGCCACATTTACACACGCACTCCGGATCAGCTAAAAATGCACAGCCTGCTCATTGCCAAGTTTAAAAAAGCAGCCATCGCCCCAGCGCAAAGGAAAAAAAGTCAACTTTTCTATTGTCAGTAGCGTTAATAACCTGCAGCTATAAAACTCTGCTCTTTCCTCTGACAGAGCCTCGGAGATTAATAGCCTTCCCTGCTCCAACGACACTTCCTTGGCACTTGGTAGTGACTGAGAAAAGCGACATGACACACAGAATATTGCTAACAGGAATACGGCCCGAGGGGGGCACTGGGGGAAGGGCAGAAGGCAAACAGTGACCTTGAAAGAGTAAAAACTGGCAAGCCATAATTCCGACATTCGGAGATGTGGCTTCGTAGGCTTGTTTAAATTATGCATGTCTAGCTTCAAATGAATATTAACTTGAATTTTCCATAAACCTGAAAAACGGACATCTCAGGAAGGGGGGAACAAAACCAAAACCCAAACTCGTGACTTTTCTGCTGTACTTTACCCTAGAAGTAATTTAGCCACAGAATGCCGGGTGAATTAGGCAGTGAAATTTAGTCTGAATATAATAAACAGGACAGAGTGAAAATTTCTACATTCCAAAAAATTTAACCAGAAGCCAGCATTCAGAACAAGCAAAGCCCCAAAGCCTTAAGTAGTGACAGAATTACTAACAAATGGGGTTTCCTGCTTTGGAAAGGGACCTGAAGCTGTGTCTCTCGTACGGGACTGCACAGGGCAGAGCAGCTTTCTACACCCTGAACCCTGAGGAACCAGAGAGGGTGATCCCACTGAGGGTTTTCACACAGCCTCACAAGGTCTGCTCTTTAAGTGATGCCACAGGATGCCCTACCGAAGTTTCCACCGCCACTGAGCGCCTAGAGACGCCCCGCCTTCTGTGTCTACGATGCCCACCAGCCCTATTAATGTTCTGACAGTTCCCGAATTAAAGAAGCAGAGACACTTGAAGCCTATGTCTGAAAGCCTCCTGGATTTTTGCTCCAAAGCTCTTTTCATCCAGCAAACATGCCCCCCCAGTGTTCCACAGAACCCACTTTGGAAAAACACTAATCTAAGAACAAGTTAGGTGTTGGCTACGAGCAGAGTGAAAATCAGACTCAGAAAACTTGGTAGAAAATGTATTTAAAGGTCTTCAACATCTTCACATAGAAGGCTCCCTGGCCAGCGGTCACGGGTCAGGGGAAACTGAAACTCAGAGGGTTTTTTTTTTTTTTCTTGTCTATTTTAATGAAGGAGAATATCACTTTCCTGTATAATTTGTGGATGCTCAAATAGGAAGAGTTTAAAGGATGTGCAAAACAACCCACCTCCCCCCTCCTCCCCTCAACCCCCCCAAAAAAATTCTTTTCTAGTGAAGATACACCCAAGTGTTCACAAGTCAGAAAAACAGGGGAGAAATAAACAATGAATCTGGCAACGTGATAATTCCAAACAATCCTTCCCCTGCAAATCCAGTTTGTTTTGTATCACTTCTCCATAAATCTTTTCTTCTCCCCAGTGACTCAATCAAATGTTATCTTGGTGGAGGCCATCTCAATCAAATGTAACATTTTTAGACAATGAAGCAACGGGCCAAGAGCTTCGGGGCGGCTGGCTCAGGGGTGGAGACACGGAGCAAAATGAGATTAAGGATAAGGGACTTTGCAAAATTCTTTGGGAGGTGGACGGGTTCTCCTTCGGGTACTAGCCCTGAGGGTTCTGCGGGCTATTATTAGTGTTCTCTCGAAAACGGGCCCAGAAAAGAAAGGGGAGAAGATAAAAATGACAGTACGTCAAAGGAGCCATGAAAATGAGCATGCAGCCCACCCGCCCAGGACAGAAAAGGAATCAGGACGTTCTTAATGAGAATCAGGCAGTGCACTTAATGAGAACCTTAATATACTTTATCTTCCCTTTATATTTCATTTCGGTGCCATTAGGTGCAGCGAACCAGTAAGTATTTACTGAGCGCATACGCTGTGCCCGACCCCGGGGCCCAGGGCTTGGGGAGGTCTCCAACTGTGTGCAGCCGCTGTCTGGGACATCGGGGGGGGGGCCCGGCCGGCAGCAGCAGAACCCCCTGGGAACCCACTGCAAGGCCGATTCTCGGCCCCACCTCAGGGACCGAGAAGGTCTGGGCGCGGCCTGCCCTGCATTCAAGGCCTTCTGCGCACCCGAGGGGGCTCGGGGACCACCGGCCTACAGTCTGGTCGGGAGACGTGGAAACCTTCCACAGCAGCAGGTCACAAAACAGAGCCAGAGGTTGCGGACAACAGAAATCCCCAAAGAGAAGTGCAATGAGCAGTCAGAGAGCTCTTCTGTCAGAGGAGGCCAGGATAGGAGCACTCCTGGAGGAAAGGCTGCTTAGGGGCGAAGAAGGCATGAGTGGGTCCGGGGCTAGAGCAGAAAGCTACTCTGACCTCAGGCCACAGAGCTTCACCACATGATCCTGCCTCCGGTAGCTCTGAGCCTCTCTGTCGGTATTAACATACTGTTCCAGCCGCTCAGTGCCTGGGGATACCTAGGAACAGAAAACCCCAGGCCTAACTCTCTCCCACCACGCCCCAGGCCTGACCATGCCCTCCACATCTGGGCGTCCTTCACTCAGCCACTCGATACATTTCACCCAACAGGCACCAGACACTGTGTTTGACCCTCAAAAGGTTCTGACCCTCCAGCTTCTGAAAGCCAGCTTTCTAGGCTCAGGCTCCCTGGGGTAACTCCAGAGATATCTTCTGTTTCTGTGGGAGGACCCTACCGTGCCCACAAAGCCAAATCCTCTCCTGGAAAATCCAGGAGAGGAAACCTGGCCTGAAGATACTGGAAATGGACTGAGAGGATGGGAAACCGACCCTTGTCCAGTCCTGAGTCCTTGTGTCCCCCTGGAGGGAAAGGTTGGGTGGGAAAGGCAGAGCAAGAGGCACAAAGGTTGTGATCAACAGCCAAGAATCCAAAGTGAATAAAGGATTCAGGCTCACTGATCGCACAGACTCCCTGAAAAGGCGCCAGGGCCCTTCAGAACAAACTCCGGGCTCTTCTCCCTTCTCTCCCCTCCAGCCCCAGAAGCTGATGCCAAAGGGAGGAGGAGGGGGGGGGGATTCTCAGCCCAACCCAAAGAGCACACCGGCTAATGGGTGTTGGGAGTGTCTCTGGCCAGAATCAGTGCTGTAGGGAGATCCATTGTCATTCACTAAATAGGCTATCAACATATATGGTACCTTACGGGGGTCTCTATCTGCGTTCTGTTTGTTATTTTCACCGAGTTGAATGCAATAGGGTTCTGTGTTCTGGGGGGGGAAACATTTGCATTTTATTGCCCTATTTAAAGCCCTTTTATGACTCTTTACCTGACAGCCATCCTAGCATCACTTTGCTGAAGAATATTTCTTGGGAGAGAGCAAATATTTTAAAATGATAATAGTAATAATAATTGCAGTTCACATTTATTGGGCATTTTACTACGTGCCACGGACTTGACATAAATCACCTCCTAGACTTCTCAGACTCACGAGGCGGCTGTTACTCGTCCCGCTGTACGGGTGAGCAAAGGGAAGATGGCCGAGATGCCGTCTCTCGGGCACACGGTGCCACAACAGTGAAGGCGGGTTCAGAGTCAGGTGAGCCGGCCTGCAGGGAGCAAGTCTAACCACGGCCTCACATTCTCCTGAATTATTCAGTGTACTCCTGGAAGGCCCTGGAACATTATCTTCACCAAAGTTAATATTAGCCTCACTTATTTTTGGCAATTGCGTGAAATGGAATAAACAGGCAAGAGAAAGGCTGGGAGGTACCTGAACAATCTGGAATCTTCGGCCCTAATGTGCAACACAGCACGAAGAATAAAATGAACGTACGAAAATATGGGGGTATCCATATCCCCTTTCGGTACAGTGGTATCTCGTGTTTTAGATAAGACTCTCAGTGGCAGATTCTTATCCTTGTATATTTATTATTAAACCATTAGAGCTCTATGTGACTATAAGTGAGGTCCTTATTAGTAGAACCACCAAAATAAGATATCATCGCACTATTATATCCTAGGGTATTATAATACCAGGCTATTATCATGTACTCGGCTAATAGGGTCCATACTGTTATAATGTATTAAAACCAGATTGAGTAATAAAAATGACAATAATATAATCATCATCTTTGGTACTTTGGGGGGGGGGGCAACACAGTTTTCAGAGGAGGCCTCCAAAGCACCTGCCTAGCATTAGAGCAAATTTATACGTAAAGGAAGTGTGCTAGAGAAAGGCTTACACAAATTTACGCAAAAATGCTTGGAAATCTTTTGCAGAATGGAGGAAAGATTAAAAGCTCACCTAATACAGGTTGACAGCAAAAAGACTCCGAGTGGTTATTTCAGGAAGAATGAAATAACCTGCCCACCGGACAGTAATTTACGGAGAGCCCCGCACAGGCTCAGTACTATCCTAGGCAGGAGGATAGAGCTGTGGACCGCTGACAAGAAGTGGCCGCTGCCTCGGGGCTCGCATCCCGGAAGACAAGGTGGAAGATGAAGAAATGGGTAAATGCGTACCGTAGGTTACGTGAGAAACACCATTCGGGGAGATGAAGTAGGAGAAACGCATAGAAGGGAGCGGGGCTGCGAGCTGTGACAAGGAGGGTCCGAGACAGCCTACGGATGAGGCGACGTTTCGAGCAGACACGCAGAGGGAAGTAGAGGCAGCACAGGAGGTCTGGGGGATGAGGGTTCGAGACCGAGAGCAGACAGCAAGGGCAGGGCACCTGAGGGGAGGTCGGAGACGGCAGGGAACAGGAAAAGTGGGCAGGAGGGGGCTTTAGGACAGGATGAGGGCAGCGGATGTTTTGGTGCGTGTGAAAGGAAGCCGCTGGGCCGGGGACTCGTGTGATCCTCTGTCCGGGGAAACAGCACGTCCTGGGGGGGGTCTGCAGACGGGGGACTGCGGGATGGGCACGGGGCACGAGGGACTTGTCCAGGAGCCGCACGAGGAGAAGGACAGGGCAACTGAAGAGCTGAGCGCTCGGCCCCGGCGGCGGCTGGCGACCCGTTAGCGAGATGGGCACGGGAGACGGGCGCGGGGCGGGAGTTTGGCGGGGGACGAGTGGAGATGCCGGCCACACGCCCCAGCGGGGACAGAGCAGGCGGCGGCTGGCTGTTCCAGCTGCTGCTGGGGGAGAAGGCTGCGGTGGAGACACAGCGGATGTGATCACGGGGGAGGAGGACACAGCCAGTCTGTGCTGGTGAGGGCCCACGGAACGCAGATGATTCCAGAACAATTACTCCCTCCCGTCTTCCTCACCCGGCTTTCCCTGAGTCGGCGTGGCAGAGACAACGGTGAGAATGACCAGAGACACACGTGTCGTCCCTGGCCCTGCCTAGCACGCTGGGGCTCACCGTCCATGTTCTTATGGGACAGAAATGACACTGCGACAGACAGTGGCAGGTGCTGGTGAGGACGTGGAGAGACCAGACACTGCTACCCCTGCTGCTGGCGGGAACGTGAAATGGGACGATCGTGCTGGAGACTGCGCAGCCGCTCCCCCGGATCACCCCACGCCCCAGCGGCTGCTTTCCTAAGCACAAACCCGATGGACACACGTTCGCATCAACTCTGATACACAGATGCTCAGGGCAGCCCTGTCCCTAACGGCCAAGACAACCTAGATGCCCATCCGCTGAGGCATCAGGCGGGGTCTCCCCAGGCAGCCGAGTGATGCTCAGGCCTAAAGAGGGATGAATGGAGTGCTGGTCTACCCCGCAGCCCCGAGCCCCTTGAAAACATACGCTACGTAGAAGCAGCCAGACGGAAGGGCCCACATCACGCACGACTGGGCTCATGTGAAAGGTCCAGCCCAGGACAACCCACAGACACAGAAAGCAGACTGCTTGCCCCCGGGGACTGGGAGGCGGGCTGGGAAGAAACGAGAAAGGGTGGGGGGGTATACGGGGCTTCCTTTTGGGGGTGATGAAAATATTCTGAAAACACACTTCTAGGGGGATGATGGTTGTGCAGCTTTGGGAACACACTCAGACCCCTGTCCCCTTCAGGGGGGTGACTACTGTGCTACGTGAATTCCATCTCAGATAAAAACAAACTAGAATAATACTGGGCAGGGAACGGAGACACTGCCGCCGTCCTCAGAGCAAAAGGACAGGACAATGGGCTGAACTCTGCTGTGGGCGAAACATCAAGGTGACCCTTTCAAGTCCAGAGGGAGCAGGGAAGTCAAGTGGGAGCTGGGACGGCCACTGCTGTCCGCCAATCCTGTCCTCACGTCCGCCTCGATCAGCACCTCAGCCTTCAAACAACTTGAACCTTTAAGCACCCTGTGTAAGTTCACTTAACTTACAGCCATGTTGTCAGGCTCTAAAAGGCTCTGAATTAAGAGTGTCTCCTAAGGAACGCTCACGAAAACAGGAACAGAAGTGGGGTCACTATAAATTGCCCTTTCACCCCCCCCAACACAAATCCAGCTCCTTGGTAGTCTCATGATGTATCGACCCAGTGCTAAGCCCCCAACTTTCCTGTTATCTTATTAATGAAATCCTAATCATGCAATAATAGTTCATCACAAACATTCCAGACTATCCTGATTCTAACCATCACAAACTGTGGACCCCCATAAATGTGTGCCAATGATTTGATCACAATATAAAGTTAGTGAAACCCAGATTCAGGGTGCTGAGACCTCAGGAAGCTAGAGCTAGGCATGCACCAAAGACATGAAAATCAAAACAATCCTGGCAGAACTCCTCTTACGTATGCTGACTGGAATGTGACTGTCCAACCAGATCAGCTCCTAACACTTTAAAATCTCCAGGATCCATTCCATTCCAAAGGGATTCTGGTCATGTCCAGATGGAAAGTTATAAAGATCCTATGCAGTAAACATCGTGGAAAGGGGCCCCGAGATATCTCTTCATAGACAGTAACTTTCTCGAGATAATGATCTGGAAAACCCAGTTGTGCAAAGTTTGTGTGACCTGATGGGGCAGAAGAAACTGGACATGTGTCGAACTAAGAAACAGGAGTTACATTTTCGTACGAAGTCTTACAATCTCAATGTCGTCTCTCTCTCCGCAACTTTTAATGTCACTTTCTAAGCCTCATGAAATGAGAGGGTTTGGGAACCTTCTCTGGTGTGGCTTTTCAAGTGCTCCTGCCCCACGGTTTGAAGGCAAATCCCAAAGAATGTGTGTTTATAGTAAACCACTATTCAGAGTTGGTGGGTCTTGATGTCGCCTGGTCACCTCCCCAGTCCTTCTTAGTAGTGGAGATGGCAGCGCCTTTCTCTCTCTCTCTCTTTCTTTCTCTCTCTCTCTCTTTCGGGGCCTGCTTCTATGTCTTTGTAGTCTCACTACTTATTATGGAGAGTATCTGTGTCTCTCTCCTTCCAAATTCCTATCCTGAAGTCCTAACCGCCAAGATGATGCTATCTGGAGGCAGGCTTTGGCGAGGCGAGGTAATTAGGTTGAGATGAGGCCATGGGGTGGGGTCCCCTCTGTTGGGACGAGTGCCCTTGTAAGAAGACGAAGAGACCAGTGTCCTCACTCTGCTTTGCATGTACAGACACAGCAAGACGGTGGCCATTGACGGCCATCGACGGGCAGGAAGAGGGTCCAACCTGGCTGTCGGACCTCCCAGTCTCCATTGGGTGAAAAGTAAGTGTCGTGTAAGCCGCCCAGTGTGTGGGAAATTGCTAGAGCCTCCTGAACGGAGTAAGACCCCGTGAGTGGCAGGGGGCTCGAGGAGCAGCCACTAGCACAGCCTGTCACCGAGACAGAGCCCAACAGCTCGTCCACACAGCCGGGGCGTGGAAGGTGGCCCGGAGGGGAGAAGGTGCCGTGGTTGGACGAGAACTCGCCAGACAGGAAGCCGGCAACAGGACCTTCTCCGAGAATGCGGGGACCACCGCGAAGACCCGAGGCTCCCCCCGCGGTAGTGAACAGGGGCCGGCCCGGAAGCAAGCACTTAGCACGTGCTGCCCCAGGAAATGAGAGTGAAAAACCCCCCAGCAGGGAAAAGGGAGAGACCAACGGGACCAGAGTGACAACGAACAGAAATGAAACAGACCACCACGTCGGAAATACAGCCTCCCGCAGTGCAGGGGCTTCCTGGTGGCTCCGAGCTCTACCCGTCCACCATGAGAATGCCACAGAAATGACACCTTTGAAAGTTTCCATAAACTCTTGTTCCTTTCGTCCTGGGATACAACTTATTCGATGTGAAAACGTTGTTACGGCAGAATAGGATCTTATCAAGCACTAAGCAGGGGTCTGTGTTCACAGAACAGAGAAGCTATTTTCCCCCTAGAAGTGTATTTTCAGAAATACAGAGAAAATACTACCCCCCCCAGCCACTCAACATCGATGACATGTCCCAAAGTCTCCAGGAATTACAAAAACGTATCTGCATATTTGAACTGCCTTGGGCCCATGGTCTCCTTCAGGAGCACTGGCGTGAAGGTGTGAAATGTAACTGATACATGTAGTTTTTCCTCATTTTGTAATAAAACCAGCCTGAAAAACGGATATAGAAGTTCTCACTTCAGTGACAAAAGTTAGGAAGCACATGTAACATTTATCTTCCATGGAGTGGCTTTAAATAAAGCTTCAAAAATAAACTTGTGACTCAAAATGTTTTCTTCGATAATGCGCATTGAGAAGCGGACACGCGCAGGCATGGAAGAAAACGTACACGTAGACAAATCTGGAAGAAACAGAGTTGTGTCTCTTGGGCCAAGTAATGAAGCCGACAGCTTCGGACCTCGAGGTGTGTTTCGGGGGCGCTGGCAGCACTCCCCAGGACTCCAGGGGTCCCTGCCCCCAGAGTCAGAATGCCAAGAGCTCAGGCAGGTCTGGCATTAGCTCTGATGACAGGCTTTTTGTCTTCACGTCCTATATCCTGGCATATGGTAGGAGCCCCGGGAGCATTCATTCAGTTCATTTCAATACTCAAAATAGGGAGTTCTTGACTTATCTTCCGTTTTCTTTTGATGTGTTGTGCTCGTGCCTACTCTGTGCCATATGGAGTGGGAACGGGACCCGCGCTGCTGGAAGACCATGGTGGATGCCGCCGAGGAGCACTGTGGCTTACGCGTGTGTCCCTGCACGGGTACGTGCCCAGGACCCAGGAGCAGGACAGGGACGCTCAGCCTGCGATGGGGGAGGGGTGCTCTGGAATGAGAAGGTATCGTAGTTGGCTTCCTACAGAAGGGCCTCCCTTGCCCTTCTCCACTTTAAAGATTTTGTAGAGCCTTCCATTTTTAAATGCCAAAATCACATTTAATAAGTGAGTTTCATTACTGCCAGAAATGTTTTAATAGAAGTGAACCCAACCAGTATCATTTAAAATAATTATCGTGATTTCAAGCTCATGTATGAAGTTCCAAACATTAAAATGGTTTCATGTGGGATACTTACAGAAAGGTTATAGCACATTTTAAGACCATAATCCTTAAGAAATAGTGTTTTAGCAAACCCCTTCCATCTGTAACTCATGATACACAGATTTATAGGTGTAATATGCACAAAATCAGTGCTACAATGGATATTCTGAGTTTCACTCCGGAATTCGTTTTTAGAGCGGTGTAGTGCATAATGTTGGAGCACAGAAATCCCGGCAGAATTCCTACTTTTCCTGCACCAGAACTACTCCCCTCCTAATGCGTTTGGGAAAAAGAGTCATCCCTTCCTTCACACTCTGCCGAAGTTGACAGCCATCCTGTATCAAGAACTTAGTAATAAGCCCTGCAGTCAGAAAGACCATTCAGTTTCACACACCGCATACCTCTACCTGCACAACCTGGTGATGTAACACACGGCAAACCACCTCTGGGGCGTTCTATTCTTTAAAATGTAGGTCGGAGGCTCTGCTCAAATAGAAGCCCAGACACGGCGGGGGGCGGGAGCGGGGAGAGAGAAGGGAGAAGTCCTTTCTCAAATGAGGCTGACTCACATCTCTGGGGAACCCGACCTGTTGCTCATCCTTGTCCGTGTGGCTCGGTCCCCCCAGGGGCAGTCACTTCCAGGGACAGAGGGACCCAGCACTGCCCATACTTACTGGGGCTCCTGTGCCTATGATCACTGTCAGAGGAGACAGACTTACCATGGAACGGAGCTGCCTGGAGGTGCTGGAGAGCATCTGCACAGCCGCCAATAATAAAAACCCCAAACTCAAATCACTTCGGTTTTGCCATAAGCCTGCTCCCAAGGGATCGAAATCTTTTTACTTGGCCACGCCCATTACTTCAACCTATACCTTGATTCTTCCTTGCCCTCTACCTTTATGATTTTTTTTTTTAACTAAAGTTCTAGGGCTGTGGACCAGAGCCCATCACAACATGAAAGCCAAGATTACAGCAAATCCATTTCAAAGAGAAGACTAAAATGTCAGTAAGAAACGAAATAGCCCAAGCTGGGCAGGGAGGGAACTTCATCTTGTGAAACACCGAGTCCAATAAATAAAGGAAGAAACAACTCTAAGTGTTCTTTCAGTAACTTACAAAACCCTTTGTGGGATTATAATGCTCTTAATAAATTGTTGAAATGGGACCGTGGCCAACTCCGGAACACTCAGGAAGCAGCCCGGCGGAACAGACAGGCTCCGTCCACCCCCACCAAAGCCCCGTGATTGCCACCAAGTGCAGGCTACCGAGGCAGAAACACAGCTCACCAAAAGACACCCACATAAAATCAACCGATCAAATGGTGACACCCAGCTTCCCCCCACCCCCATCCGTCTAAGCGGTGTGGTTGAGGGTACGAGCTTTCTAAGAAAGAGAAGGTTCAGAATGACAGGCTGAGAGCCAAGGGGCCGGGATGCAAGAGGCCCACAGTCAGGAGGCAAGAAACGGGGTGTAGGGAGTTGGGAGTTGGAGAGACATGAAGAGTCAGAGAAGGAGAAAGAGCCACGTGCCACGGAGACCAAGTGAGGAATTTTAAGACGACAGTCATTTTGACAAATATCTAGAAGATACGCAATGAGTACCTGATGATGTAAAAAAATACCGAGCCACACTGATGCTCTCCCTCAGCCACCAGTGAGGAATGAAGTTCATTTTAAATCCCCAGCGAGGACATGGGGTCGCACCAGCAAAGGCAGAGACCCAAGGGTACCTACCACCTTCCCATGAGGAATTGTTCTTAGGGGGCGAAAAGAGATCCAAGTCACCACCAGATGGCAGCACAGAGCCAAATACGACTCCCACTCACTCCTCTAGGAAACAGAACAACACCGGATCACTGGAATGGCCAATATATCACTAGAATGTCTACTTTTATGTTTAATAAAAGATAAGATTAGAGAAATAAAAATTGGTCCCCGTATAAAGGTAAATACTGAGGCTGAAGAAGCCTCTTGTCATTGCACAAAACAGATCCACAATTAGTAACTGTACCTTTGCTGTCTCAATGGCAGGGGAGAGTAATTAACAATTAATAGAAGCTGCCCTCAATTTAAAGCCTCGAAGGGAAGTAATTAAATTTAGTAGAAGCGGTAGCCTCTAAACAAAGACACGTAACACACATACAAAAGGCAACACAGATCTGAATAATAAATGCAAATTAGAAACAAGGTTCGACTACAGACAGAAAAGAAATGATCCTAAAATCCTCAGTCTCTCTGTTCAAGAGACCTGGTTGTGAACCCGTTTTAATCCAGGCCAAGGTCTGATCTGAATCCTGGCTGATGTTTCTGAAGTACAACCTTGCTTCCAGAGTCTTTACGTATGCGGATCAGACAGCTTCCCGCGGCTTGAATTAGCTGTACAAGTACCTTTCATATCAACGCGGATATATGCTTGATATATACAGTGTCAACATTACTACCAGGCCTGGAGATCGCAAACATTGCTCTGCTTGTTGGTCATGAAACAAAACTGCCAAGCAGAATCTGTGTAGCTCCAGAGGGTAAATTAGTGTGGGCAACATGGTTATCAGCAGTCTTTAGCTTGCCTCTCGAAGCTTCTCACAGAAACAGTTAGGGAGCAGAAGCGTTACATCTGGCTACAGCTGCACATTACATGGCCCATTGAGACTCAGATGCTGATGGCTGAACTGAATAACAAACAGCTGGGTATAAATGTAAAAATCAGGAAATCGATTTTAAACACACATATTTCACAGATCCTTTGAAATCCTAGCACTGGATGAGAAAGCAATTAGCACTGAAGAGTGCCAAAGTATCCCGGAGATTAGAATTCAAAAATATAGCTGAGGTGCCCCCCACCCCCCCGCCGGTGTCATTATACCTCGGCCAGCTCTCCTGTTACTCTTTCACAAAAGACAGCCTGGGGACAGACAAAAGCAGCGCCATCGGATCATTTTCTCTCTCTGGTCATGCTCCAGCTCAAAGTCAGCAGGAGTCACGGAGCTTCCTATTTGAGCTTTCAGAATGAGGGACCCGAATCATGAGTTTAACGGAGTCGAAGGGAGAGGGAGCCCCGGGGCGGCTGGTGTCCGGTCCCCCGACAGGGAACCCGGGTGCGGCGGCAAGGGTGTCCAGGCAAGGCTGTAGCCAGGAGCGTCCGGGATGCCAGACTCAGGTCAGAGAGAAACTTAAGTGACAGCACATCCCAGAGTGCCCAGCAGGGAGCAGACACGTTAGGAACAAGAGTAAGCTTTGGTTCAATTTGTTAAATTTTTTTTTTTTTTATGAAGTCCCTAAAGTTCATTTTTGCTTTTGTTTCCTTTGCCTTAGGAGACACGTTTTACGAGAAGTTGCTGCGGTCGATGTCGAAGAGGTGACTGCCCATGTTCTCCTCTAGGAGAAGGAAAGCAAAAGGGATTGGGGGTAAATCTGAGGGGAAGATGAAAGAGGAGAGACGGTGGGCTCTGGGAAACAAACTGAGGGTTTCGGAGGGGAGGGAGTGGGGGCATGGCTGAGCCTGGTGGTGGGTATTACGGAGGGCACGGAGTGCGTGGAGCACTGGGTGTGGTGCATAAACAATGACTCTTGGAAAGGAAAAAAAAATTTTAAATGAAGACATTAATTTTTTTGTCAAATTTTCTCTTAATGAGGATTTAGGTATGGGAATGGGTCAGAGAAAGAGAGGTTAGAAATTGCTTTTTTTCTGAATGTCTGAAAGCATGGAAAACCCTTTGTGTGGGGGAGGTTTGTGTTGCTCCTATGTACAGACTTTTCAAAGCTGGCCAACACGTTTGTACTGTATTTAAGAAAGCTAGTGATGATGGCACCGGTTGCGAGAATTTATTATCCAAACTCAGACAGTTTTTAGGCTGACAGAGGGACGCTGGTTACGACAAGGCCAGGACAACACCAGGGAGTATGCCAGCTAACCAGGACACCTAGGCCCTGTACCTCCCTGTAGGAGCTTGAGGCCCTATCTGAGATGCCAGGGAAGTGGCTGTGATCCCAATGGCTTCTTTTTACTCTGCATGGCTACTTGTCCTCAGGATTCCAGACCGAGTGTAAATTACAGAGCGTGTCTAAAGGAAGTTCAGGGAGCAAGAGGGCAGACTAGATAGAACCCAGATTTCTCTGCTTGCACAGTTAATTCTGTGGATCACACCAGACCCCAGACCCAATCTGACCTGACAGGGCAGGGCCCTTCTCCACAGGGGCAGCTGTTTTAGACGAGAAAGAACCGCAACAGTCTGGGTTTTAATAATCGAGGCTGATTTCGCCCCCATCTCTCAAACTACATGGATTCTGCGATCCAAACGCCGGAGATGATCAAAGTGCTAACGTCCATGAACATTTCCACTAAGAAACTCTGTCTTCTCTCCTGGGTTCTTAGTAATGAACACATGAAATAGGGTGTGTAAGAACTCTAGGAAAGATCCAGATAAAGGAAGAAAAAAATGCAATGAGGCAGTAGTATGTAATTTATCTAATGGGATGTATAAGATGAAGAATGAAGGTCTTTGGAAGGAACAGGTACATTCTTACTTCCCAACAAGAGAACCCTTCATTAGCCAACAATGCAACAGCACAGACCCTTCTTTTAAACTAGTGTTTCCCCAACGAAGGAACAAAGTCAGCAGGGATGACTGAAGCTCAGAGTCACCAAATGTTGCACTTCGAGTAGGAATTGCTATTAACATTTTGTAAAACTTTTTGACACCAAGAACAGGCAGGCAACCAGCCAGTACATTATGAAATTTAAAGTATTTTTGTTGAGAACGATGATGAAGATAAGTTCACTGTTCACTCCTGTTCACTGGGAGGCAGTTCACTGGGAGGCAGAAAAAAAAAGATTTTTTTTTCAGTACAGAAAATGTTTAGGTGGTTTCCACATGACAACAAACTGATTGATTTCAGCCAAATAATAGGTCAGCTGTGACTCATAAATCCTAAACTCTTCTGCTGTCCAACTTAATTTTAACTCTTCAGTCTGTGGTTTAAACTGAAAAACTGCCCTGTGCTTTCCGACTTGTGTTGAATTGACCACACCACCGTGTGGAATCAATCTGCTATTGTAGGGGCGGACAAGAAACCTCGAGAGTCCGATAACTCTAAAAGCTAATTTACTTTGGTTCTGGGCTAATTACATTTCTTAAAGTCAGTTTTGCTGATTGGTTAAGAATCCAAGCTATCAAAAGCCCAGGCACTTAGAGACATAAACCCCTAAACTGTCAAAAAAAAAAAAAAAGTGGGGGTGGGGCTGAACATCAGAGAAGGGTACGTGTGACTCACAGAGGGAATCAGTGAAATACATACACTGAGTCGTTCTCATTTACAACTTGTACCTGGGCACTGAGATTACGGAGACTCGCTACAACTCAGAGTTTTCCCGGCAGAGGTCTTGTCCCAAAAGCCACAGCCATCCATTCACATTTAAAAGTATACATGATAAAACCCCACAACACTTGTTGACGAGTTGTGTTAGGCAGAAGGCATTTTACCTGGATGCCAGTATTATTTAATTTCGATTCCACGAATGTTGAAACTACTGAGTACAGGTGGCTGTTTTCATGTTATAAGTGAAGTGGCCTGTCCAAACCCCCACCACCTTCGAGTTCTTAATTTATGTTAGAATGTGGAACTCCATATATATGTAGATGGGAATACCCAACCAGATATACAGCAGGGCTTCCTAAACAGATTTCAACTGTTCGCAATTTAATTATCACCTAATAGACACTTGTTTGATGACATGTCTGTCCTTCCTGTCAGGGCTCCACAGAATCAGGAACAGCCTGTGGCTTCTCTGAACCACTTCAATCAACTGCTCTGTTCCTATTCTGGATTAAAGCAACACCAAGATTTTTCTTCAGTTTCCTGAGAATTTGAACTCTACGAGGGTCTGGAGAGTGAGCTGTGGCATTCTGAACCATCATATAAATGACAAATACCTTAAAAACAGTAACAACAGACAGAGTGACAATGCTAATCGTAACTTCTTCCTCCTGTTTGCTTTACCTCCGAAACCAAGGAACATTCTTCTATTTCACTGGTTCCCTGGGTATTAAGACAGAAATAAACAATGAGTGAAATACTAAGTTCTAACATGTCAGATTTTTTTTTTAATTCCAAGGGGTGTAAGCTCTCACTAAAATTAGAAAGAAGATCTCATCTGTGTCTAAGAAAGCTAAATTGGCCAGCATGTCTATCGTGCCTCGCGGCCAGGCTCTCTGACCAAAAGAAGAGCCTTCTTTACAGTAGTGTCTACATCGGAGTCTGTTTCAATCATGCCCTACATGGGGGGGGGGGGGGGGCACTGTAAAAACACAATGTCACAGCCATAGAATAGTGTCTGTCCCAGGAAAGTAACAGTGTCTGTTTCTCAACCAACTCTGTCAACTTGGCCCATCATGCTTGTATCTAAATCCAACTGTGGTTTCTCATATCACATCCTGGAAATGGAGGATTTGGGACAGGAGATGCCACTGTGACTGAGCAGACAACAGAGCAAACCAAGTGCTGGAATAGTCCTAGCGTTTTCTTCCAGTTATAGGATCATCCCCGGGAACCCAGCACTTTGACAGAGTGTTCAAACATCGGAGAATGGAGTTGGTATCCTGTAGCTGAGAGCCATGGTGCTGGGCCTTCCAGTCTGATTTCTGAAAGCCTTATAATGAGGGTGGAGTGGGTATACATTCCATTCTTTGGCTGTATTTTTGTTCAACAAAGCCTGCAATTTTCAGTCACTTGAAAATGTAATTATAGATAATGTTTGCATCAGTAGCAAGAATACAATAAGCTCGGGGCGCGAACACTCCACTCAAATCACAGCCTCTTAGGTTGTGACGCTTGTCTCCTGCCAAGAGTAAAGGCATTTCGACAAGCTAATACTCGATAGGCAATGGGTTCAGGGTTGGACCAGCCCCTGCACGGATTCCACCCTACCGCATGCATTACCCCGTCCTTTACATTGGGTTTCTAGACACAAAATAAAAAACAGGGCTGAAAATTCAGAGTCCTGTCAGATGTTTCTGCACTTGCGCAGAGGTATGGGGAGGGCTGAAGTTTACAGACATTGGGAATGGACGGGACACCAAACTCAAGGTGACATAACTGTCAATCATCTGAAATCCTTTGGTCCAGAGACTGGCTTATGCTCTTGCCCCCCTATCAGGTCCACTTATGGAGGGGGTGGGGAGAGCGCAGGGAACAGGGTTCTGCACAGAGTTAGTTACCAACTGAGGGGGGCGGCGGAGCTGAAGGTCACCCGAGAGCCTTTTTCTAACTCACAAGGGGGCCTGCTTTGGGCTCAAGGTGCCCCTGAGAAAGGCCACCTGTCCATCGGATGTAAAAACTAAGAAGCTGGAAATAAATGAGAGAGAAGGCCAAGTGCCTAATGCAGTCCTCACAAGAAACCTCTTCGTGAAAGATATGGTTATCTGGGAGGAAGGAGAAGGATCGGCCTGAACGTTCCAAGTTAACGGCTTCCTCACCTCGGCAGTGAGTGTGACCGGAGGCGTTACGAGAGCTTGACACGGCTACGGTCCCTCTTCCTACGGACATCGCTCCCAACACTCTTGCCTTCTAGACTCAGAAATTGGTCTGGCTATGAAATGAAATCAAGCACAAGTAATTTATGGGAAAGAGCACGTAAAAAGCAGATCATCATTAGGTCATAGCTAAGAAACTGTATTTCATACCCAGAATCCACACTCGCCAACATCCCCAGAAATGCAATCTGCTCACCGTATGGAAGGGTCTAAGAATCCCTCGAAAGACAGAAGCAGCCTCCCGGACCACAACATTAGGGGGCACAAGGAAAAGACCTCAGCCTTTGGAAATGGGTACCTTGAAGCAGACACATACTTCCATCGTCTAGAACTTCTTCTCATTTGCAAAATAGGAACGATACAACTCATCTTGAAACATTATTCTGAAGATTACTGATAATTTATATGAATTCCTTAGCCTAATGGCAGGCACCTATCCTTAGCTAGTATCATACAACATTCCAGAAGGTATACCCACAGGAAGGTGGCATCCTTGACAAGGAGTATTTAGTTGTCAAAGAATTACAGCTTTGTTGACACGAGAAAACATTTTTTTTTTTTTTTTTTTTTTTTGGCTTCTGGGTAGACATCATTATTCTATTGAATAGACAACCAGAAATCAATTTGGATCAGACACCGTTGGGGCAAGATAAAGGCCACCAAGTGGTTTCTGTGGCGGACAACCATCCAATTTTGGTCACTTTTTATAACCACCGGACACAAAATCTTGGCCCGACTGAAAGGCTGCCTGCAAAGTTAATTCGGCTTCTCGGACTCGGAGCAGACAGAATGTGCTGGTTGCAAAGTGCCCGTCAATTTGCCCAGGAGCCTCTGCGGCAGCCGGGTGGCAGGCCCCTTCCCCAAAGGTTCCGCCAGCTTTGGGCCCCAGGCCTTGTTCTCCTGGCACAACGAGCCGAGGACCGGCCACCAACTCTGACGGCCCGGTTCACCCTCGTGCAAGGCGGTCTGTTCTGGGAGGCGGGGCACGCTTAGCTTTGGAGGTCACGCTCGTGACCTGGAGATCCTCGGTCAGTGTCACTGTCTCAGCCAGAGCAGGTGTGGACTCTTCCCCCGGCCCATCCCTGGGGAACATCCTTCAACCAACGGGCTCAGACAGGCTGTCGGCTTCTCAGCTGAATCTGAACAGGTGTGATCTTAATCAAGTGACTTATAACATTAGGAGCAAATCTTCACACTAGCTCAGGCAGCTCTGGTCTCTTAGGATCTCAAGGACCCTATCGGCTCTGTTGGGAGAAGCCAGTGCCCGTTTATTAAGGCACAGACCAGAATAAGTATGATGCACCCTACAGCCGGGCGCCACCAGGACAGACACCATAGACCCACTGTGGCACCTCGTAAAAACCACAGATTCCTTCTCCAAGTCATTTCCCACTTTGGAGACTCTCCTCCTCCAGCTCTAGGCATTCTGTGGCCTGAGCTCCTCATGAGGAGGTTAGATGCGGCGTTTACAACAGTCCCTCTCCATAGGCACATCACTGAAATTGTTTTCCCAGTGGCTGGGTTTCTGTTAGGGTTAGGAGTCCCATTACTTGGAACCAGACTGGGTATTGTGGGACCCATTCTCTCCCCGTAAGAAAATCAAGATCTGTCTCAGCTGCTGTAGAGACGGGCTTTTTCAGAACACGCATAAGGGGACCCTGGGTGAAGATACTGCTTTTTGCTTTAGCCCTATCCCAGGATGGAAGTCCGGACCACGAGTTCACGGTTGAAAGATGAACCACATTTTATTTCTCAATCATCATGCAGAGAAGGGAGAGGGGGGGAAAAATCAGTCTTTACAACGTTGTCCTGGGCACTGAGCATTTTCTGGAAGTTTATATGGGAGCAATACTGCTTTATGGGTCTTTGGCTGAGACTTTAAAGCACAAATGTTCCGAGGGAGAACACATTAACTCGTCAGTGTAATGAGGTTTCACTGTACTTGACTCTCCCAGGAAATGCAGGTGAACTTGTGGTCAGTTTCAAGTACCAAGAAGCTATAAAATATTTAGGTTATCGTTCTCTTCCCAACGTTAGCCTCACAATAATTCTGTGGGACAGGTAAGGAGTGTATCTGAATATCCTTATTTCCTAGATGAGGAATCTTGACAAGTCCCCTGAGACCAGAGATGGGCATGGAACTAACCAGAAGAAAAGTCCGGGGAACAGCTGAACGGTTGCTGAGTGAAGCCAGGGGCTGGAGACACCTACAGCCACACCCCCAGTGACCTCAGTCCCCCCGACGCAAGCAGACCCCAAGGCAGGGCAATCATCCCCGCACGCACACACAATCCAAGAGGAAGTTATTTCTAAGTCAAAATTCAAACCCACACACAGAGTCAGTGGAATGAAAACATTTCCTAGGTTCTTCCTTGGAGAAAAGTGAATTCTGTGGCCAGTGTTCACTTAAGAGAGAGAGAAGTGCTTTGCCTCAGTCTCTCCTCCAGGGCGGGGTTTTGCCAGGGACGGATCAGGGCTCAGGATCGGGAGGGAGGAGCCCCTGCTCTGGTTAAGGCAGGAAAGCAGGTGCTGGAAGTGATCCTTTGACATATAAGAGCAAATGAAAGGGAAGAAAAAAAAAGAGAGAGAGAGAGAGAGAGAGAGAGAGAGAAGGGAAAAAGAGGCAGGAAAATAAGGCTTTTTTGTGAAAAGAAATAAGAATCCTGCCAGCGAGCATCATCATGTAAGATAAACACGACTGGATATTAAGAAATCGCTTTGAGGGGGAGGCGGCAGCGGTGTTCAGGGGCATCCGGCTTCTCAAGGACTGGTGGGTCGCCTTTCAATCCTGACACCAAGGAGAGAGGGCTGGGTGGACAACGGGCGTCACGAGGAAAGATGTCACCAGCGTGGACTGAAGGGAATAATTGCCGTTGGAGGCCTCCTGGTGACAATTTCGAGAAAGCAAACACAGCTGCAGCAGAGCCAAATATAGCTGCCCAAGACAATGGCCTCTGTAAAGTTAATCATTCTGAAATACGCTCCCCTTCTGCTCACGCGGAAAACGCAACACCCCTTCTATAATGTCGGAAGGCAAAATACAGTTTGATGCACAGAAACACGCAGCTGCTCTGCGGAGTCTCCTCCAAGTGATGGCCGAGGGCTTCCCATGCCACCCTCCTCCCCGGGCTCCCGGTTCCAAGAGCTGGACGCAGGGGGTCCCTTCTCTGCCCACGGAGAAGGCTCTTGGGCAGGGCTGAATTAAACGGGCTTACGGAAGAGGAAAAGAAGAGAAGGAAAGAGCTATCAATTAGGAAAAGGCAGATCAAGAGGCAGAAAGAGCTATCGATTAGAGAAAGGCAGAAAGCCAACTTCAGAAGCACCTGCTCTGTTCGGAACCTAAAGGAATTCCGAGGGGGGCTGCGGAGAATCGGGAGCGAAGGGTTCAACAGAGCAGCCCGACTCCATCAACACACAGGAGTCCTCTCCCCCAGCCTGCCTTTCTCCTGCTTCTCCACAGCATCTTTATTATTCCCTTAAGGTTTTTCAAGGAACAAGTGAAATGTCATGTTTCAACTTTTTTTCTGCTTCACCTGCGCGACACCCAACGTCTTACCCTGGAGATGCAGGGAGGGAAAAAGAGAGAAAACAACCGTGTGCGTTAGGATGGTTTCCACCCAATTCGCTCCAGCCCCTCACAGGTCCCTAGATCCCCGCCACGTTAGCCTTTTAAAGGGGCTCCGTTCACGTGCGGAACCCTCACCAGGCACGATGAAACTGTCAAGGACACTGCGCTGTAGGACCAGCAAGCTCTGTTGGCATGATCTGCGTCTCCGAGGAGGGTGGTCGGCAGTGGCCAAGAGGCACAAGGAGAGGCGTGTGGTCTGGCCGGCATCAGCTATGTCTACCCTAGAAAATGGCCTTTTAGGGTCAACTGTCTAGGCTGCTCTGTGAAGGGTCTTCCTTCCTACTCCAAGCCTGAAAGACCCTAATGGCAGCAACATCCTGATTGCAGCTGAGAAACAGAAGGGGCCCCCAGGTCCTGGGACTTTGGAGCTAGGATAAAAAGGGTCACCCAGTAAGGTGGGACAGCACTATCGGGGGGACTTTTTCTCTCACCTTTAATAGAAGCAATTCAGAGGCTCTAGGCCAAAGGGTCAGAACATGGCCCCGAGCCCTATTTCTAGCAGGACCACCGACCTGAATCCATCTCTCGTCAAGACGCTGAGGCTTCCCAAATCTTGAAATTTTCAGTTGTGAAGATAATAATGCACAAAGGTAGGCACGTTTACATATGTTAACATGTTTCCTATGTTACAATGTATCTAACAATTTCATAACTTTTACAGCCAAAGATCACTAAGCAGAAGATATTTTAAGAAAGTAAAGAACTATGCCCAGTAAGATCATTTCTAACATATATATTTTTTCACATATATGTGCATATACATGCATATGTATGTGTACAGACACACACACACACACACACACACACACCCCTTACATCTACTGACCACAGCCAAGTGAAGAGCACTATTTTGCTCTTTTAACTTAAGAGAGGACCAGCTGATTTTATTTTTGGCAGATACATATGGTACAACTCTCCTGCTATAGAAGGAACCCAGGAAAAAATGAAGACATAATTTATGGGGAAGGATATAAAATACAACCTTAAAGTTTAGTGAGCCCAAGTCCAACCATGAACTTTCTTTATAAAAAAAGCATGGAAGTTAGGCATTGCAGTGTAAAAATCACAGAACTTTAGATTCTAGTAGGAAAACTGAAGAACTAAGTCACTCTCCCATGGTACTCAAAACACAAAAATCATGTTTAAGCTGTCCAAAAGTTATGTCAAAATGTCAAATTAATTGCATTCTGAGGAGTGAGTCACCATCATCATCTGTGCTACTGAGGGATCTTGGGGCCCTACTAGAGCTTATAAATGCCAGACAAAGCAGCTGATGGGTTGGGGGAACTGGATGTCCACAGTCATAAGTCACAGGCATAAGCACTTTTACTGAGGAGATGAAGGACTCTGGCTTCCTTAATTATTAAGACCTTAAAAAAAGGAAAGAAAAAGACTTAAAATCAAAATATCCTGGGGCTCCTGGGTGGCTCAGTGGGTTAAAGCCTCTGCCTTCAGCTCAGGTCATGATCCCGGGGTCCTAGGATCAAGCCCCGCATCAGGCATCAGGCTCTGTGCTCAGCAGGGAGGCTGCTTCCTCCTCTCTCTCTGCCTGCCTCTCTGCCTACTTGTGATCTCTGTCTGTCAAATAAATAAATAAATAAACATCTTAAAAAAAAAATCAAAATATTCCATAACCCCACTTTTAAGGCGATGTTACTATTAAAGGAATCTCGTGACCTGGTCATGGATCTGTAGGACTGACCCTTACGATCCTATGGACCAAAAGGGAGCACAGACCATTGAGACTGAGACCTCCTCAGAATAGACTTATTTAAAATCCGACCTTAAGTTAAAGGGCATAGGGGTCTGGTAGAGAAGTTCGGAATAATAAACCAAAATGATGTTTTAGTCTAAATACAGCCTAAACCTAATTTACATAAATCTTCAGAAGGGGGGAAAAATGGGTCTAATAATTTGCTGGCAAGTTGGCTCTGAGGCATTCATTCAAATGGAGTAATTAAAATTTAACCAAAAACGGAATTTGTACTCATCTGTCATTTTGAGAGCCGTAGGATTACATATTTATTAGCATTCCATTTTAAAGTATCAGCTGATGTTGAAGTATCACTCTCAGTATCTGAACATAATACACAATCTGCAGTTCATGAAACAGACCGCTCGTAAAACTCCGGGTGCAGCTCTGGGAACATGTAAACCTCAGATATTCTCACCAGGCAAGGAGACCACGTAACCGGAACGGTCTTCCTATAAAACCAGGTGGAGGAATCACTTTCCGCCCTGATTGAGGCCAAATGGGAAGGGTGAAACCGTTCAAAAATCTCCCTGTTCCCCCTTTCTTTTTAAAGTCCTGTTTAGGAGGAGTCAAAAGCTCGCAGTAGATGAAAAAGAAATCCCCAGGAGAAGGAGGTTTCTATCCCTTCGCATCTAGATTCAGAGCATGAGATGACTGGATGGCACAATTAAACAGTGATAATGCTAAAGGGGAATAATTATTTTACAATTACCTGAGAGCATCGCATTTACGGCGCTAATTAGTTTTTGTTTCCCACAAAGGTTTTTCCAGGGATGTGCAGCTCCATGTCTCTTAGCTTTAGCAACAACAGCTCTCTTAAGGAAAAATAAAAATACATTTTCTGCACTGCTACCCAAGTGGCACACCGGTGACGCTGGCCTGTCGTATTCCCGGTCCCTCTCTGATAGTGGAAACAGACATGGGGGCATGGGAACTTATTGGTGCTAATGAACTGGAAACCAGGAGTACTTTGCAGACCCTCCCTTCCGTGTCCTGCAGAATACGTATCACAGGGTCAAACAGCTGACCCTCTGTGGTGCCCTAATCTGCAAAGAAAAAGCAAAAATCTGAGCCTTCCCTTAAAAACAAAAACAAAAACAAAAACACAATGCTCCAGAGTAAATACTCTCCAATTGGAAATAAAGACTTCTCAAGTTTGGGTCACGTCCAGCACCGGAAATGTGACGCATCTGTGGCTTATGAATTTAGCTCCTTGAAACATGTTGAAAATGTCAGGTTTCCCGGGGAATGCCAATCAGATAAAGGATGCTTACAGATACTGTTTCACAGTTGCAAGGTGGATTTGAGAATGTGCTGCAGTGACATCAGTGACCCTGCAGAAGTGTGCACACAGGCCTCAAAAACGAGCACAACCCCTGCATTTTGACAGGACAGCCAGAGATCACACCCTGTGCTGGTCGTAGGACACTCAAGTTTATCAGAATTTTTGCATGTCAACACGGTACCTGTCCTTTAAGGGAATCTGCATTTCATCTGTAAGCCATAAAACCACAAGGAAGGGGTAAGGAGAAATGCAAAGTTTGCAAGTTTATGTAAAAAAAAAGGGGGGGGGCGGAGTAGATTTCAGTCTTTTATCAGAGGCCAAGTACACTGTTGCTACAGCTGTTGGAGCGGGGAGGGGAGAGGCACTCTGAGGTGGAGAACATTCTAAATGATCCCATGAAATCTTAATTACTAGGTTCCTATCTGAAAAATCTTATCTCCTTTTTTATCTTGTCTTGCAAGGTTCCGTGGCCCCTAGTTCACAGCATCTCATCAAGAGATGCCAGAGTAATCTCAATCCAGCAAATGACAATTAAACAGCAATACTTAACAATTAGCATAATACCTCTAAGCCAGATCAAAGAGAACATTAGTGTTCCAAACTGCCAAGATGGCCTGAGTTTTTGGCTTCAGGAAGCAGCTGATGCTAACATATGTATTCCTTACTGAGAAATGCTACCTGAAAGTATACTTTTAAATTTTTCCTTAAAAACCCATCTATATAACTCTTCTTTTGGAGTCTTCTGTCTTTAATTCCTCACACGATCATCGAAGAATCAGGTGATAAGTCTCAGTTATCACTGGATTTTATTTTTGGCATTTTCCAAATATACATCAAATGTCATCTGGGAGTCAAAAAAGGAGACCCTCATGCTTTTGACCTTCACCTTACTGGTACCTTGTAAACCAGAAAGTATTTTTAACTAAAATATATTCCCTTGAATTAACATATGGAATAAGAGTGTGAGTTTGAATTAAATAAGGAAGTCAATCCTGACAAGTGCTATGTATTTCCTATAATGGTCAACCATTCTCCTGTGGCACAATTTTGGTTTCCTGATAAAAACTGATGTCGAATATTTAATTCACAGTTCTCTCCTCCCTCCCCAACAATGTGCGAACTGGCTTTTATATAACACATGCACAAGCCAACCATAGCTTTGCTGTTTACTGTCTCTGAGGCATGGGGCAAGCACAGAACCTCCTTAAGCATGATCTGTACAGTGGGTATAATATGCCCCCTCAGATCTATCATCAAGGTTAGAGACCGATAGATCAAGTGCCTTGGTGCGCAGTAGGTGTTCAATTAAAGACTCATGTTATTGTCATTTAAGGAGGTAAAGGAAGAACGCAGTAATTGCCTGGCCTTTGAGAACTGGCCACATTGCCCAAAAAAAAAAAAAAAAAAAATGTTCTTAATCTATAAAACGAGGAGGTTTGACCAGAGGCAGATGGTCTCTAAAGCCCCTTTCAACCTGAACAATGAAAGTCCCTTAGAACCACCTTTCAGTTTAACTGGACACGGACGGACATTTTTCTAGTTATCTTAACTTGGGAGGACTTCATCAGCAAAAATGGTGAATTCACCAAGTTGATGGATTTACACTCAGGCTAACTCTTTTCATTTCCAACAAGGTTAATGACTGAAGGTGAGAAAAAAAATTTTTCATGTTAATTTACTGATAGCTTCTGGGTGTCTTATTCTAACATCACAGATGATGATATTTTTAAAGCTGCATTTGTATATTTTTTCCACCTGCAATTTGTCATTTCCAAGACATTATTCTTAGATTTTTCTGTTTAAAAATTCAAAAACATCTAAAACCTCCGAATACCTACATGATCATTAAAAAGGTTAAGCAAAGGAAACCCTCATCTCTACCCCTGTTCCAAAATGCCCCAGTTTAAAATAACATTTTTGAACTCAGTACCTATTTCTATTTTCATTATGCTTTGCTGCGAACGATAGTCTCCAGCCACACAAAGACAAAACATTAGTGGTTAAGATTATTTAAAAGGTCTATTTCCATTTACAGTTTCGACCCTGAATGCTTAAAAAAACCAAGACTTTGAAGCATAGGTCCTAACAATTCAGACCCACCGCAGAGGCTTAAACTAGATGGCTCGTGGGGCCATCAAGCATAATAATTCATCTGAAAAACTATTTGTTCATCTGCCTTGAGGACTCAAACATATTACATCTTGCAAACTTATGTAATATATTCTTGTGGGAGAACGCCATTGAAAATATGTCCTACTGCTTTAGAAAAATCAACACCAGAAAAGCCCCTCTGCTTATTTAAGTTCCTTTTAGGAACAGGCCAACATGGAGCCGACTGCAATTTAGTCCAAATGACAATATACCATATGTGACAACCAGTCCCCAAAACAGTAACTCCGCACAGCTATCTTCTCAACCGCATGCATATGGCGATCAGATACACTGCTAGGTTGGTTTCCAACATTTTCAGCTTGTCATATGCCCTCCCACACACCTCTGTTCCCCAAAGACAGTCTCCAATGTGAGTTAATTACAAACTATTTTGGAAAACATGCTACAGTGCTCTTGGGACTAAGACAACAGAATAGTTATCTCAGAAACAAATATTTACAAAACCTCTATTTTTCTTTTCCAAAATAAAGTTCAATTAAGCGATAGTTGACGGCACTGAAAACAATGGGAGTTTAGTTCCAAAAGATACCGTTTGGAAACAACAAGCATGTAGAAGAGAAGTAGGGTAGAAGTTACGTTAAGGTTTGCACAGGAGACTCCGTGACCGAGATACAAAAGCTCTATTCAGAGCAAACAGTTTGAAAAAGCCACATTCATCCACCAAACGAAAAGCACAAGTGACAGTTTCATAATTCATAATTTAACTGACAAGCATCAGCATCTTTGGGAGACCATTAACATATTAAATTCACAGAGCATTCATTAGTTATATTATAATCACCTAAGTAGCAGGTGACCATAAGTTTACAATCAAGCCAATTCCTTTCCCCCGACACTCCTTCAGAGAACAGAAAATACAAAACTTTCAATAGCAAACGTACAAATATTACACATCTATGCAAACTACATTTGTCTACCTATATCTATATCTATCTATCTATCTATCTATATTCAGGGGGACAGGACCGGGATCTTGCAAAACAAGTATCATGGGAACCTTAGTAATCAAGATAAATTTCCCAGAGAAAACTGCCAAAAGGAAATTCAATATTTTAATTTACGTTATCTGATTATCTTAGTTGGGACAATGAACCTGATCGTGTGTGCAAGCAAGTCCACATTCTTCATATCGACTGGAAGCGCAATTGCACTGAACAGATTCTATGCTTGCCTTCCCCATGTTTTTTTTTGTTTTTTTTTTTTGGGGTAATCCTAGGGGCTCAAATAATTGGCCACTGCGGAGTTTCTCAAAAATCTCTCAAACTCATACCATTGAGCATGCTAGAAAATGAATCTAGCACCAAAGGGGAAAGTTAGTTGCCAGAGAAATGGATCATAAAGCTCTGAATGGCCTACGGATTGCAAAGGGTAGATAGTAAGGTGTCAGAGAGAATATGGATGTGAAATCGTAAGGCGGGTAGAAGAGGAAACATTTTGTATGTACTCTTCCCAAGGATAACAGTCCCTCTTTGCACTAGATCATCCGCCGCCCAGACTCACTAGCAGACGCCTTGCCTGGTAAGAGAGAATTTTACACATTCCCAGTCTAAAATGGACACAGACCTTTCCGACCCGCTCTGGCAATCCCTGCAGGTTTCTTTTTCATGACACGCCTGAACGCTCAGGACCCCAGAGCGCCTGAGCTGATAAGACAAACTTTCCTGTCAAGACTAACGAGCCAGATAAAAATTAGATCCACTTTCCTCCGAAATCCCAGCTCTTGCCTTCTCCCAATAAACTCTCCACCCTAGTTTGACGACACGCAAACCCAGCAGAATCACATTAATTATTAAATTGCAGACCGCATATCAGACCAACCACCATGATTACGTAAAAATTACCTCTAATTTCTGCAACCGAGTACACACCGGGCTATTTTAATGCTTTGTAATTATCCAGCCTCCTCCCCCCCCCCCCCCCCCCCCCGTCTTCTCTCCTACCGCCAGAGAGGAGTCTTCGCACATCGAAGTCAGAGGAGCGGGTCATTTGGTGAGAAGGGATCTTTAAATGGGCCACGAGAGCCCCAGCAGCCCCGCATTTCAGATGACACGAGCGTGCACGCGCACACCCCGCCCCGCTCGCCGCGCCCCGCCGGCCGGACCCCCGGACCCCGCGCCGGGCTCGCCGCTCCTCACCTGGTCCCCGGCTCGCCGCTCCCCGCCTGGAGCGCGCGCCCAGCCTGCCGCCCGTCGCCCCCGACCCCGGTCGCCGCTCGCCGGTCCCCCACCCCGACCCCGGTCCCGGTCCCGGTCCCCGCGCCCCGACCCCGGTCCCCGCGCGGCTCGGCGCCGCACGTCCGGACACTCGCGCCCCGCGCCGCCTCCGAAGCCCAGGGCAGGCGGCCGGCCCCGAGCCGCCGCCCGCTCTCGCCCTCCCCGGGGGCTCCCGGGAGGAGACCCGGCGGCGGCCGCCCGGCCGAGGGCGCGGGGGAGAGCGGCCACGCGTGCCCGGGCGCGGGGGCTCCCACTCACATTCTGTCGGGAACGAGCAGGCGGCCCTCGACCATCATGTCCGGGAGGAAATCCAGCTTGAAGGCAGAAGTCATGTTCTCGGCGCGCGCGCTGCGCTGCGCTCGGGCGGCGGGGGGCGGCTGTGCGCGCGTCCGAGCGGCCGCGGGCGGCGCGAGACGGGCAGGGACAGGTGCGCGCGGCCTCCCGGCGGCGGCCGCCCGAGCCGGCACTTGTCACATCCTCTCCGCTCCCGCTCTCCGCCAATCCCCTCCGAAAGCCAGCGGCCCCGGCGCCGGTCTGCCGAGCGCCAGGTGCGGGGAGCGGAGGCGGAGCTCCGCGCCCGCCGCGCCGCCGCTTAACCCCTGCGGGCCCGCCCGGCCCCCGGAGGGAGGGACCCGCCCGAGGCCGGCGGCTGGGGAAGCTGAGCTCACCAGCTTTAAAAATAGCCCGACTTTCCGAGGGCCCCCAGCCTGCAGCAAGGCAAACTAGTTCAGCACGCGGACTCGGGCCAGTGGCGCTCGGTCCCCTGATTCCACGGCGCCTGGCACGGGGCCCGAGCGACCGCTCTAGGAGACTGAGTGCCACCCGATTGCCAGAGCCCCGTTCCCATGCCCGGCAAAACCCAGCTCCCGAGGGACACGGAACCCCCAGGAGCGTTCGCTGAGACGCTTTTCTGGGCGATCTGCTCGCCAGGGTTTGAACTAACAATAACAACCGATAGAGCAGCCCGTGGCTAGCCCAAGTACATATCAGATAAATGGCCCAAGTGACATTAGGCACGTAGCCCAATGCTTTAGGGACAAAGAGGACTCAGTCTCCACACAGTTACATCGGCTTTGTATCCTCTCCACCACGAAGACGAAGTTGGGAGAATGTGAATGGCAGTAATCACGTTTTCTTTTAAGAAGAAATCAAATCTGTCATTTTTCTAGGATTTCATAAAACTACCGAAAGCCAACGGTGACTTTATTGAAAGGCAGTGAGATCTATAACGTAGTGGACGTGAAACTTAAACACCCATTTTAAGATTTGCAACTATTTACTAATAGGGCTTGAGAAGGGCCAAAATCTCACAAATGAAGAGAAGCGGGGAGCTTAATTTTCCCAAGTGGTTTGCAAAATTCTCGAATGGTAAGTAAATGGTGGCATTCTCACTCACTCCTGTCGTTGTTTGGTTATTAGGATGAAACCAAACATCTCACAATGTCACAAGTACCTAAAACTTCTCATAGTTCATGTGCAAAGCAGCAACATCAATTGCTTACCAGAAGTTTCGAGTTTGCCTCTTTCTGGTAATCACTTTTATTTTTCACACCGGGCGATGTAGTCACGGTAATCAAGGGTTAAGCAATTAAGTCACGTGTGTAGTCAGATATATCAGGTGTGAGATGTTATCAAACACAATAACATGGAGAAAAGAGCTACTCTCACCAACTTCCTGGGGGATGAGAAAACTGACCATCTTTGGAGATGGTGAAAGAAAAGAAGTATTTATATACCAATTTTAAATCCAGGCTTGATGGACTGAGCGCTATGAAGTAACAGGCCTGGAGTATTCAATTAAGTCCATATATACTTAATGGACTCGATTTCCTTCTTCAGCTGAACCATAGATCTGGTTTTGACCGAGATGGTTCTAATTCCAAGGCCAATATAGGGCTAGGACTAACCTTCATTTGAAAATACTGGCTTTCTGAGGAACAAGGTCTAGGTACCTATACGGAATTGAAAAGCAGATACAATAAAATGAATTCTTGGATCCAAAGTACCCAGACTTTTCCTGATAGCACTAATTTCCATTTATTCTCTAGCTCCAAAGGCAGCCTTTGAAATTATAAGAATTTTGTTGGTCTTTCAATAATCTTAATAAAGTGATTAACTTGGTAAATGAGACCAACCTTGTCAGTTCTCGGTTTTCATACATTATTTATATAAATCCCAAATGTATATAATGAGCTGACTGTATAACAAATTTATTTTAAGAATGAACAGAACTGGCCTCTAGAACAGAAGCAAAACACAAGCGCGTTAATCAAAGGGAGAAATATGTCCAAAAAGCTACATATCTACATTCTATAAGGTAGAAGAAGCTTCATTAACATGTACACTTCTGAAATATTTATTTTCTCTTTAATTGCATGTGAATTAGTTGGGAGAAGCTGTAGGGAAGCCTTCTTACTGACTTAAGCCTTCTCAGCAGTTTGTTCAATTCTAGCCTCAAATCCCTTGAGGCAATAGTGGATTCCAAGCAGCTTTTAATCATACTATGAGGAGGGTGAAGTAGTGTGTAAGTAGGTCATAGAGACAGAATTACCAGTGCATAGGTTATTGCCTTATTTAACAACTACAGCATACCCGAGTTTTCAAAGCACATTTGCTTTTGCCATTTAAAGTTAGAAGCAAAACCAGGGTCAGATACAAAAAGAAAACTCACTCTTACATTGGATACCGTGACGATGCGAACCAAGGAATGCTTATGGATGGCAGCTGAGTTCAAACAGTTTGGCTGCCAAATACACAAATACTACAGTGATTGTACAGGTACCTGATGTAGGTGCCAAAGAGAAACAAAACACACACACACACACACGCACGCACGCACACACCCATAGGTCATTCCATGATCGTAGCACATGCACAATAGCCCTTTAAAAAAAATACCAATTTCAAAAGCTCTTGAGTCTAAAAACGAAAACAAAACAAAAACACCCAACCAAACATCACCTGATGAAAGGCATAAATTTCTCGTTTCACTGCTTTGGCAGAAGGGAAAAACAAAATCTAAAAACATCTCAATGGGGCCCCTTTTTTAATTTTCATGCAGTAATGAACCACCAGGTATCATGTTTTGGCAGTCAGTTTTTTGGCAGACAGCTCCACTGGGCCGCTGGTGAACACTTGGGTTCAATGGAGCTATTTTATATCCAAGGATCTTATCAACAGCCCCGAAACGGGATGAGGCCCTCGGCGGGGCCCTCTCGAGGACTTGACCTGGTTGGGCACACCAGTGTGTGCCGCCGTCACTGGGGACTGGTCTGTTGGGAACAATGAAGGTTCCTCCTGGTTTTCACTTCACTGTAGAAAACCCTTAACCTCTTCCCTAGGCCCATCCCCCTACCTTCCCTAATTGTCTTTTTTTTTTTTTTAATCAACTTGCTATTCATTTCCCAAACAAAAGGCAATTCAAGAATTGGAAGCACTTCAAGGGAAAGTTTCTGAATGACCTCATTTTATATGAGGCCTTCTAAGGCAATGGGGGGGGGGGGGGTACTGTGCTGCTTCAGCAAGCTTTCCCCCCCCTCGTGCCTCATCTCAAACTGAGTTTTCTCTGATGGTCATTGTTTGAGCACTGAATGATCACTGCCATTAAAACAAAACAAAACAAAACAAAACAAAAAAACCACAACCTCTCAATAGTAACAGCGTGCTAATAAAATGTATTTGTGCTCAGAGTACACACTGAGACAACCAGAAGAATCCTATGCCTGTCACCCCACTCCATCAGTGAACCAGAATACAGCCCCTCGATTAGAGAGCTTTCAATATTTTCACACAAAGTTCACAACCATAACTTAGAGATGGATGCTTGAGACACGGTGATTGGTGTTCATTAGCAAACAATTATTCTTCCCCTACAGACCACCTTGTCTATTTTATGACAAGTTTCCAGTTTTTAATAGTTCCCACACACGACGTCACACATTGCAATCTCTTTAAAAGCACGAGACTCTCGGCTACGCTCTCATAGTTGTATCAGTCCTGCTCCGTTTACTCAAGCCTCCTTCACAAAAGGGTCTCTCTCCCACCCCCTCCACTTCTGGTTCACCATTACAAACTGGAATCCAAAACATCTTTCCCCTATCACATTTTCAAATTCAAATGTTATCAACATAGCTGTTTTAGCTTAGGAAAAAAAAAAAAAAAGCCTAATGTGCTCAGAGCCATTTGGAGCAAGAAATACAGGCCCTATGAGGGGATTTCCCATCATTTCTAGCCAATAAATTTGAAATCCACATGAATTTTAAGTACCTGAGAGAGTATCTGACTTTGAGGCCATGTGTTTGTTCCTGGCTTACTCCAGTTTCATTAGCAACTTGCAAACATAAACAATGGTGTTTTTCATGTGCTTAAAAAAACCCAAACAGATCCTTAGGTGATACATTCAAATATATTTTTTCTTCATCCCATAAGGTATCCCTTAAAAATACCTTTATCGCGAATTATAAATTTAAAACGATCACTTTATTATTCATTAACCTCCTCCCAGCCCCTCTTTTCAATCGAAAGCTTCTGGAATGGTGACTTTGTCACATCCCTGAAAGGACTTAAATAAAATTAAATGCCAATAAAGATGAAGCAGTTATTAAAGTCTTATTTTATATTTTTACGGGAATTTTAAGTAGTCACTCTCCCTCGAGAACAGCTGCTACTGGCTTTTTGCAATCTTGTGTTTTTCTGAATCTGTTTTTAATAAAGCAAAAATACATAATGGCGAATTTAACTTCCTTCTGAAGAGGTCCTCAAAATGAAGATGGTTCTCTGTATACATACCTTCGTGCTCCGAAATGAGACGCCCCTCTAGAGTTTCCAGAAGCTTCCATTCCAAGGGGATGGAATGTTAACACTGTGGGTCTGTCAGACCCAGAGCCCAGCCAGCTCATCACTTCTCTCTCCACCTTGGTCTTCCCCTTGCCTTTCTCCATGATACCAGCGCTGCCTACTTTTTAGCTTCCTCTCTCAGATGGCAGCCAGACAATGCCAGAAGCTTCCCCCTACAGCTGCATGTCTGGGGAGGCAGGTGACTATCTCAGTGAAGGGAGTTGCGGTTGGTTGCTTGATCTGCATGTTTGCCTCGCCTTGACCAGAGCTGGTTTCTGAACTGGGAACAGCTGTCTTGGAGTGAGCCAGGGGATTTCTTTCCAGACATGACCAGAGGGCAGGAGGGGGTGGATGCAAGTCTGTGTGTCCCATGAAGTGAGGACACAGGGCATGAACGTGGAGAAGAGTGAAGAAACAGTGGGCAGAGGAAAAAGGTCTAGTGTGTTGCTCTGCACACGAAGGCACTCAGTGAAAACCTCTGGAGGAATGTTCCATTGGCTTCCGGAAGATCCCGAGATGGGTCGGACCACACCAGGTACCCTTATCTGGTGCCAGGCTGGCGGCAGGAACAAAATTTATACCCATCAGCATGAGGCGTTTAATTCTCTGGCAATGTGCCCTCCAACATCCCCCCTCCCAACCCCTATAAAAGATTGTCCCCGATTGGCCACAAGTTCTCATCTTACTGTCATGTGTTGTTCCATAAAAAAGGAGAAATTTCTGCCTGATGAAATGCAACAGCTGAGCCCAACAGCTGGGTGGGTACAGCAGTGGGGCAGACATGAGGTCCACAGAGAGAGAGAGAGAGAGAGAGAGAGAGCAGCAACAGGTGGCGGGGTGGGGGGCGCGGGGACAAGGAAATGCAAGTTTGAGACCTTGGGGTGGGGCTTTCTGAGGCAGATCTTGGCAACCGTCCAGACCTCAGCTGGAGAGGCAGCCCCAGAGGTACGGCAGCCCCATGTGCCAGAACGTCTCTCTCTTTTTTTTCCTAAACAAATACATCTGGAAGAAGAATGAAGACAAAGAGGGCAAAATCTCGGGTTTCTGTAAAACAAAACACAAGAATCCGCTTTGCCCACAATGGTGATGGGTCGCCATCACAGAGCCTTGGTTACCAGGACCGGAAACCACCTGATAGGGTGTGTGCAGGTCACATTCTTGAAGACAAATGCTACTTTCCAACTGAGTGGAAAAGGTGAGAAGATTGAGGAACCAAACCTGTTTGATTCTGCATCTGATTCTGTCAAAGAGTTGATGATGGACACGGGGAACGCGTCCTTTGAGGTACTGATTCATCAGCTAGACCTCTGTCATGGGCATGGCCAGCGTTTCCTCGTAGGGACAAATGGCCGAAAAATCAAAGTCCACCATGATCCTCAAATAAAAGGTGCAATGTGTTAACCTAATTATTACTACAGCAATTACATAACAAAGCTATTAAAATGACATGTAGGTTGAAAATACATTAAGGTTTTGAGTACAGGAAATTTATTTTTTCCCTATAATATGGTTCAAATCTCTAGCCATTTTTAGCTTATGATAGAAGTTTTTGAAAATCCCAGATGACTCTTTATTTAAATTTGCTTTTGATTCTAATTCCCCTAAAGTCCATTAGGGGCAAATATATTTTTTTTCCTTCTGCTTAAAAGAACTACCCTAAGTCTTCCTGAACAGGTGACTTAGCTATCTTCCCAAGCTAAGTGGAACGTGTCCTATCCTATCTTATCTCCACTGCTGAGTGTAAACCTTTATGTTACCCCATAGTTCAATCTCAAGATGCTTTGGAGGCTAATAGGTACATTTGTTCTATTTTGTAGGAATATGGCAAGGTTAGGGAGCAGGAGAGGTGTGAAAGACTTTGGGTCTGGGGAGCAAAGCGGAGGGGGTTAAGGATCTTGCTTTGCTTTAATAACAGGACAGTTATCCTTCTCACTCATTCCTACTGCACAGGCCAGTTCAACGCCCAGTCCTCTGCCTCAAACCCTGAGACCTTTCTACTTGCTATGCTTCCTCCGTTTGATGACTGTTGTGAGTTTCTAGATGTCTGGAAGTATGTCTCAGATTGACTTCAATATATACTTGTGCCGTGATTGGTTATGATTGCGATCGGACAGGTTTTGGCCCCTCTGAGGGACCAAAAGTTACATTTCAACTTCATAATGTTTCAAAATTCTCTCTTTTTTCCTGCCAACGCCTATTCCCACTGTAGAGCTTAAGGCCCGAGGAAAGCAAGGCAAAGCATGCTTGAATTCAAAGACCTCATGAACTAGAAGGCAGATGAGTGAGGACAGAAGGGGAGTCATTAGAAGCCAGAAGCAAACACCACTGCGAGTTTTCCTTTCGTGTTCATTATTTTTTTCTTACGGTACCACTTCCTCGGCAAAACCCTGAGGCACGTGCAAGTCAAAGGCTGTGGTGCAAATGTAGCACGAGAGGAAGAGATGACTTTAAAGTGTCAGATATCCAACAGTTATGCTTTCAGTTTAGCAGTGAAGGAGTCTGGCTGAGTCCTGAGTTCAAGTCCATCCCTTACAGGCTGTGGGCCTGCAGAACCATCACTCTACCTTTCTCTGTCTCAGTTTTTCATCTTTAAAACGATGGAAACAGGGCGCCTGGGTGGCTCAGTGGGTTAAGCCGCTGCCTTTGGCTCAGGTCATGATCTCAGGGTCCTGGGATCGAGTCCCACATCGGGCTCTCTGCTCAGCGGGAAGCCTGCTTCCTCCTCTCTCTCTCTGCCTACTTGTGATCTCTCTCTGTCAAATAAATAAATAAAATCTTAAAAAAAAAAATAAAATGATGGAAACATGTCTACCTGTCACTCTCGGATGTTTGTGAGGATTAACATATAAAATTTTTAAAACCCACCCAATGTAGTGCCAGGCATAGACTGTTAATAAATTTTGGTTTTATTCCTTACTTCCAATCATAATCTCCCCCATACCACCCAATCCCACTCAACCCAATCTTTGTTTCAACCTGGAACTGGCAGGTAGAAAGGAAAAGAGAAAGCCAGTTCTAATCCTATTGTTCTGACAGTATTAAAGTTCCACTGATACCTTCCATTTTGAGGGCCAACAGCCTAAACCAGAGGGAAGGGGAAGCTTGTGGTTTACAGAGAGCCGGCCCTGAGCATCCTGGAGATTGAGGGGAGCTCTCTATCCCTTTCCATCGGGTCAGTTTCCAAAGAGAGGGTCCAAATGAATCCTAATTGCTGGAACATACCACGCCTCTTACCACCGACTCTGGGAGTTTTCATTTCCAGAGACGTTTCCTGAATCACATCTGAATGAACGGGTAAGCCAGTTCACAGAGTCCAAAAGCGATTTTTTTTTTTTTTTAACCCATTGCGGCTGCAACCTTTCTCAAGAGAGGGATTAAAAAAGCCAGGTATATCATTGCTACAACTTTCAATCTCAAGTCCTCCTAAGTTTGTCAAGCTGAATGATTTTCTGTGGGAGATCCTAGTTTTTATTGTTCTCGGAGGGCATCCTAGTAAGTTGTGTCTTACAAGCTCCAGTGATTCACCCTGATCCCAAGCAGCCAGTCGCGGGTGGATACTTGGAATGGGCTGAGGTAACAGCCCAAGCCGCCCTGGTAATACATGTCATTCCGGGCTGGTGTCATCTCCTCCCCACAGACGCCATTTCCTGTTAACCGTGATGGTCTTGACATATAAGAAAATGCGCTGAGATCAGTCACCGCCAGAGAAAAAAGCGACAGAGCCGCGAAACATACCTGTGCGTGATAATCCCTAATGACATTGCATGGAACAGAAGGTTGGGTGTGGGAACAAAGGGTACCTCATCCCAAATTAGGGTTAACAAGCACTTTTCAGAGTTGAGTGGAGGTTCACACACACACACACACACACACACACACACTCTTACGTGTATGCCTAGCTTCCGTGTCACTCCCATCTCTGTAGACTGCTACCATGTGATTGGAAAGGTGCTGCGGCCCCTGGACACCTCATTTCAGTTCTTAATGGGCAACACATTAAATCCTCACATATGCTTTCCTTCCTCTGACACCCTCTCCCCAATGTCAGTTAAGAAAATGCCATGAACTTCGGTCCTCTCCAAACCACTGCGTTGGTCTTACCTTACCAGAACAAAAGTCACGGTGAGTTCAGAAAAACTCCCAAAGCCAATAACCATCGGAGAAGCAACAGTTTTAGGGAGGGGGGAAACCCGCCCCTCTCCACCAACGCCCCCAGGAATTTCCAAAGTGTGGAAAGAAATGCAGTGACGGCTGACAAAGGCGAACCAAGGCATTCCTGCGCCACAGAATGGACCATAACTTTCTCCTGCTGGAAAAGGTTCAGAGAAACGCTACGGGGCTGGGAACGTGCCCATGAATGAACTGCGTCTTGTTAATGACTTTATAGACCTCGCCATTCGAGAAATGAAGTTGGGCATTTCTTATTTCCCCACTGCCACAGTTACACCAGCTCAGGGGATGGTTTTCGTCTATAAATTCTGGCCCCTTAAGCCCAGAACCACCATCTCCACACAACCCTCCTCCTTCTGCACTTTACCTGTCCTGGGCGTTTCCAGGGCGGAGCGCAATGAACTTTCCATCAGTCACATTTTCACCTAATTAACCCCCCTGATGACAATAATTGGTATTGAATCATTCCGTGAATGACTTCCTAGGTATTCACGCACAATCTGCACTTGCCATCAAGTTCAAGGTAAGAATATTAATCAAATGCTCTTTGTTTTTCAGCCCCAAAGGGGTATTTTTGCAATAGCACACACTCCTATTTTAAAAAAGAAAAAAAAAATGTGAGGTTTCATCTGAACAAATAAAAGAGCATTAATACGCGGAGCTTACAGATCTCGGTCTGTGTTCGTCCGAACACAGCTGTGTGAGTATTCCCAAGGCTCGTGTGTGAAGGGACTCTGGGCACAATCGTTACTCTATTGAAAGAAGCCATTTTCCCAGTTTGAATCTTTTGCTATTCCTTTCCTGCAAGTCGAGGCTTAGAATTAAAATTTACTTTGACATTTGTTTAGGTCACTGTGGGGGGGATCATCCCACGTGGAGGCTAATGGCAGGATACAGATTACATATCTTCTTACTGCTGTGCAATTAGATGCAAACAAGTTTGCCAACTTCAGGCCTCATACTGTCCCCATGAGGCTAAAGGAAAAGATACCCGCAAGCTGGACACAGGAATGGGGGTCCCCAAACTCCGAAAGCTGGTGATTGATCAAACCACAGGTGAAGCAAAGTGAGAAAGGATCTCCCTTGTTCTCGGACCTAATTATGACCACCCAGGGATTAAAGTGAATGAATCACGGGTAAATAATTGTAATAGAGTCAAAAAATTCAACATGGAGGCTTCCAAGTTATTTCCTTATTTCAGTGTGCTACCGACAAGCAGCTAGGGAGCACAGAGGACTACTTTTCTCCCAAACCACAAAAAATTGCTTTGCAGCCTTTGTTTGGAATAAAAATTTCCCATGAAAGCAGAATTGAGGGGTGCTGGTAACAGTGGGCTTCAGATATAAAGCTTCGCCAATTACCTTTTATGAGCTCATCCTAAAAGCAATTATTGGCATACCCGATGGAATGAGCAGTCCAGATCCCATCGGAAGTAAGAGAACATATTAAGTATGCATTTAAAATCCACTCTATTCCCAATGGATAACTTTTGAAATTTTATTCTACTACAAATACCTTTTGGGTCCGCCCAGGCTCTGAATATACTGGCAACAGAAAATTTACACTTGAGAATGCAATTTATTTAGCCTGAAACATTAGTTTTAATAGTTCTGAATTAGATATTTCATAACATTTCACCTTAAGTTAAAAAAAATTAAAATGAATGTCCAAACTCTAAAAAATAGCTAATATTCCCTAACTGTTGTTTTTTATGCGGAATGCTTTTTGCTCCTTATTTACTGAGAGCATCCCTAACTTGAACCACAGTACAATTCAAGAGGAAATATTTGTAACTAAATATTAAAAAAAAATTTTTTTTGCCCTTTAAGATGATTCCCTTTTGTGTTTAAAAGTTAGGTCCTTAATCTTCCTTTGTACATTTATGAATATTTTTCAGTATTTTGCTGTGGCACGAACAACCAATTAAGCCAGACACTCAAGTGTTAGATAAGAGAAATTCTTTAAAGAAACCAACCTTAGTAAGATGATTTTCATGTAAATCAACGGCCACTGAGAATTCTAGGACCAGTTCCTTTACATTAAGCATGAGAGTAAAATGGTTTCAATATTTGAGAAGTTTGAAACAGATTTTCCCCATTTCCTCTTTTTGAACTGTTTTCACCTTAGAAACCAGTGCTTCTTTTATAAAATCAAGATTTCTTTAGACATGAGAAATGTTTGCTGTGCATAAAAATGCATTTGATGAGCACATAACCATATATCAACAATCAATTTGTTCCACAGAGACCTTGAACTTAATAACTTAAATAGGTTATGGAACAATAGTTTATGACCAATATTCTAAGGGCAAAAGTTCTCACGTGTCCTTGAATTTCCAAACCATCTATCTACCTGGATGCCAATAGAGGAAAAGAGAGGCTAGAAATGACAATTTACTTAAATATCAAAAATATGTCCCTTAACTTCTCTTTCCTGCTATGTTCCGGGAGTCCACCAAACAAGCAAATTTAAAATCCTCCAGCATTAAACACTGTAGAGGCATGTCTGGTAACAAGGTATTTGCCAGAATGATAATGGTATTACAAGCAGTCTCAATCAATACATTGCCTTCTGTAGTTAACAGAGAGGTAAGCAATAAATCTCTAACTTAATCCAACCAACATCGCTGCAAAATGCAAAAAGCTCTATCAATGGTAGATATTAAATTTTTTTAAAAGCACAAAACCACAAACAAGCCGCTCTAAAAGCTCTTCATTCTGTAGAGTCTATACAAACAAGATTAAAGCAGATAAAAAGGGTGTTGAGAAAGAAAAAAAAAAAGCCCCAGGCATGCATTAAGCTAGTTTGACAGCTCCATTGTTCAACCGGTCCCATTGTCAGACCCAAAGATGTATTCAGTGCTACAATGTCTGCTAGCAAATAAACAAAAGACTACATTTTTCAAAGCAGGATGCCAATTCCATCATAATTCTTTCTCTGCTTCCCAAAAGGTCAGTGGTGGCTCATTCTTGGTATGTGATCGAACCCTAACACAGAAGCAGGAGACAAATATTTGCTTTCAATACATAGGGACCCAGGACGCCATGCATGAACAGAGGTCTTTAAACAGGTACACATTTTGGCAAACAGGATAAACTGATCCAAACCTGGTCACAGAGAAGGACTATTTAGGTAGGCTAAGTCCAGATTAGAGCCGTATTGGGAACGCAAGTCTAATATGGAGTCTCCTTAGCTCCTTTTTCGGTGATTATTCCATGCAGAGTGCATGATAATGAGAGGCTTAGACATTGCAAAGGAAAAGACACACCAAGAGCCAGATTCAGAGCCTTTAAAATTATCCGCTGGCCACTCACAAATAGCAGGGAACAAATTCATGATATGCTTTCAAAAGGCAACGCGTGCAAATATAACTCGCACTGGGCAGTCCTTTCCCTTTCTCTCGCTGGCTCCCATTCTCCCAGTCCTTGGTCTCGATTTCGTTTCCCTCTCTCTCTCTCTCTCTCTCTCTCGATTCTTTTTTCCCCCTCTAAGATAAGGAAGCTACTTGATGCCGAGCGTGATTATTGTCTCAGCCGGCTCTAGAAACTAGAAAAGCACACATTAAAAACAAAGGACACAACAACATACCTTAAAAGCAGCTCCTCATTTCTCATAGTAACAGCGGATTTGGGACAGCGCATGCTTTCTACACTGATACACTGATAGTCTCAACAAAAGCTGGTTCAGAAGTACGCTCAAACATCAATGCCACAGTAGCGGTTCACTAATGCGCGCTTTCTCTCTCTCTCTCTCTCTCTCTCTTTCCCCACTCTCCTCTCTAGTCAAATTCTGAATGGTGGAGCAAAGGGGCTCCTGCAGATTCACTAAGTAGAAATAATCCTCCCTGACAAGTTATGTTGTCTAGGCATATTTTTACATGAATACACTGTGCTGCCTATAGGGGTCTTGTCTGCATTCACCCAAACCTGCCTGGTGTTCGTTCTCCTACTTACCAGCTTCAAAAATGGGAAAGAAAAAGAAGTAACTCATTTACCTTTTGCTTATACATATCCTAGCCAAGCCAATGCCACATTTTCTTCCGGCTAGCAACTGCGATCCGTAAGCATCACAGAAGACTACCGGAGGATTTGGATAGGTCAGTGTGCTAAAAAGGATTTTTGCTTCTCTTTTCTGGGACACTGAATTCACAGTTGGGTTCATCTGTTCCCTGCCTCTTGTCCTCAGGAAGAGTGACAAGGTCAAGACCCTGAGCCCCACCCTGGGTCAGGGATGCAGAAGACAAAGATTGGGGGACTGGGAAATATTTTAACTCTGTGCGCTCCAGAGCTCAAGCAGATCAGAGTTCACCTGAAGCAGGGCGTTGAAAGGAGGCAGGCGAGATTGTTTGGTCATATTGAAGTCCTAGTTGACACCGGAGCCTCCTCCTCAAAAGACCAATTAAATGGTCTTTTCCAAAGTAAGAAAAATCCGCTTCCCTGCTACATTATACCCAACGGGCTTAGCAGATACAGTCGGCCAGGGAAATACCCATTATACTTCTGTTTATTGGAATTAGAAGAATTTCATGCAGATTAGCCAAGCAAAACAGCAGGCTAAACACAGAGAGAAAAGACGAGATGCTGTGATCGGAACGGTCAGTTGTCTGAAAGTGCAAACCAGGGCATCAGCGCTCTGTGCTTGCAGGAAGCCAAGATTGCTCTCAGTTGGGTGGCACTGAGCAGGGAACAGCCTGGAACACGGCTGGATCACCGAACGCTGGATTCTTCACTCCCAGGCTCAAAGGAGGTCGCTGTCCTGCATTAGCAGAAGCAGCACCTCGTAATCATCTGGAGTCACAACGCCCATGGGAATAACAGTGGGGTGGGGAAAATAACGGTGCACTCTGACTCTCTCCTATTTGAGGATCTGGAATGCAACCCAGTATCTTGCTAGATCTGTGACCTCTGAACTTAGTCTTGGCCCACAGCCAGGGAAAGGGAGATGTTCTGGAAGGTGCTGAGAGTTCTTCAGTCGACTGGACAATAATCTCGCATAGTTTATCAAGGCACTGAGGACAATATGCAGCGGTGACCGACAGCAGTCCCCATCCCTGTCTCCATGATGAATAACTCGACAAAGGTCAAACAATGAAATAATGTGTGTCCCTAAAACTTCGTATTTTCACATTTCCCTCCTTCATTATAGCACCTGGAAGTTATGCAAAAATGAATTACCCTTGCCAGTGAAAGATTTTATATAAACCCCAAGATGTTCCTTAGAAGCCAGATAAGCATCAAATAAATGAGCATGGACCCAGAGAGAGCTTGGAGGGGGAGAAGGAGTGGGAGCCATTCCTCTAGTGACTCACGGAGGCAGAAATCACTTAGTGTGGCTCTCTCTGACCCCCGTTCTTAAATGGACGGCAACAAATATGAATTTGTTTAAAGCCCCTGAAGATCCTGTAATGAAACTGGGTATGTCCTGTAGGGGAAAATATTTTTCATTTTTATTTTTGGGGGGGGGGGGGGGAGAGAGAGTAAGAGAGCGAGTGGGAGGAGGGGCAGAGGGAGAGGGAGAGAGAAAATCTCAAGCAGGATCCAAAACGGGGTGGAGCCCAAAGCCAGCGGGATCTCCCAACTCTGAGATCCTGACCTGAGCCACAATCAAGAGTCCCCGCCCTTAACTGACTGAGCCACCCAGGCGCCCCCTGTCGGTGGGAATATTAACAAAAAGAGGAAGGCCATGGTTTTGTCTATTAGAAAAAGGGAAAATTGTTTCGGCTCGGGTCATGATCCCAGGGTCGGGGAATCGAGTCCCGCATCGGGCTCTCTGCTCCGCGGGGAGCCTGCTTCCTCCTCTCTCTCTCTGCCTGCCTCTCTGCCTACTTGTGATCTCTGTCTGTCAAATAAATAAATAAAATCTTAAAAAAAAAAAAAAAGAAAAAGGGAAAATTGTGCCGCTCAGACACAAAGCTCTTTTCTTAATATTTCCATAAATTTCTTTAAAAATTTTTATAAAAACAATTTTTGGGGGGTATGAATGACCTATAATACTAGTTTCAGGTGTACAACATAATGACTTAATGTTTGCATGTACTGAAAAAGGATGATCACAGCAAGTTTAGCTATTATCTGTTAACATATACAGCTACAAAATTTCTTTTCTGTTTATGAGAACTTTTAAGATTTATTCTCTTAGCTCCTTTTTTTTATTTCTTTTAAAATTTTTATTTATTTATTTATTTTTTGGGTGACAGACAGAGATCACAAGCAGGCAGAGGTGCAGGCAGAGAGAGAAAAGGAAGCAGGCTCCCCGCGGAGCAGACAGCCCCATGTAGGGCTCGATCCCAGGACTCTGGGATAATGACCTGAGCCGAAGGCAGAGGCTTTAACCCACTGAGCCACCCAGGTGTCCCTTTTTAAATTATTTATTTATTTATGTGTTTACTTGTCTCTTAGCAACTTTTAAATATGCAATACAGTATTATTAACTACATTAACTACATTCACCATGTTGTACATGAAGCCAACATGATTTATTTGATAACTAGAAGTTTGTACCTTTTGGCTCTCTTCACCAACTTTGTCCACGTTCCCCTCTATTCTCTGTATTTATGGGTTCAGATTGTTTTCTAAATTCCACAGATAAGTGAAATCGCATGGTATTTGTCGCCTCTCTGACTCACTATACTTAGCATAATGCCCTTGAGGTCCATCCATGTTGCTGCAAATGGCAAAATTTCATTGTTTTTAATGGCTGAGTAATATTCCTGTGTGTGTGTGTGTGTGTGTGTGTGTGTACATGTGTTCTTTATCCACTCATCCATTGATGGACACTAAGATTGTCGCCATCTCTTGGATTTTGTGCATAATGCTGCAATGAACATGGGGGTGCATATATCTTTTTGAGCTCGTGTTTTCATTTTCTTTGGATAAATACCCAGAAGTGGAATTGCTGGATCATGTGACAGTTCTATTTTTTTTTCTTTTTTTGAGCAACATCTATATTGCTTTCCTCAATGCCTGCACCGATTTACTTTCCACCAACAGTGCACCAGGGTTCTCTTTTCTCTGTATCTTCTCCAACACTTGTTATTTATTATCTTTTTTGATCATAGTCAATCTGACAGGTATGAAGTGATATCTCATTACAGTCTTGATTTGCATTTCTCTGGTGATTTTTGATGTTCAGCATCCTTTCCTAGACCCATTGGTCTTCTGTGCATCTTCTGTGCATCTTCTGTGTTTCTTCTGTGTGTCTCCTGTGTGTCTTCTATATGTTTTCTTTGGAAAAATGTCATGTTGAGTTTTTTTGTTTTGTTTTGTATTTTTTTTGTTGTTGTTTTGTTTTGTTTTTACTATAGATTTGTAGAAGTTCTTTTTATATTTTGGATATTGACCCCTTATCAGATATATGATTTGCAAACATTTTCTCCTATTCAGTACTGTGCTTTTTCATTTGGTTGATGGTTCCTTTGCTGTATAGAAACTTTTTCCTTTGATGCAGTTCCACTTACTGACTTTTGCTTCTTTTGCCTTTGCTTTTGGTGTCAGATCCAAAAAAAAAAAAAAATCATTAGCAAGACAAACGTCAATGAATTTATTGCCTACACTTTCTTCTAGGAGTTTTATGGTTTCAGGTTTTATATTCCAGTATTAATTCATCTTGAATTAATTTTTGGGTCTGGTATAAAGCAGTCCAGTTTCATGCCTTTGCACGCGGTTGTTGTGTTTTTCCAGCAACATTTATGGAAGGGATTGCGTTCCTCATTGTATATTCTCGGTTCCTTTGTCATCAATAAATCAGTCATATCAGTGTGGGTTTATTATTGGCTTCTCTGTTCTTTTTTTTTTTTTAATATTTTATTTATTTATTTGACACAGAGAGAGAGAGAGAGAGAGAGAGAGTACAAGCAGAGGGAGTGCCATGGAGAGGGAGAAGCAGGCTCTTGCTGAGCAGGGAACCCAATGCGGGGCCCGATCCCAGGTCCCTGGCATCATGACCTGAACCGAAGGCAGATGCTTAACTGAGCCACCCAGGTGACCCAAGGTTCTCTGTTTTGTTCCACTGATCTATTTGTCTGTTTTTAGGACAATACCATATTGTTTTGATTACTATAGCTTTGTAAATAGTTTGTAAATAGTGATGTTTCCAGCTTTGTACTTCTTTCTCAAAATTGCTTGGTTTATTTGGTGTCTTATCTGGTTACATATAAATTTCAGGACTGTTTGTTCTACTTCTGTGAAAAATGCCACTGAACTTTTTATAAGGATTTCATTGAATCTGTAGATTTGGGGGGGGGGTAGTTTGGACATTTTTACGGTACTAATTCTTCCAATCCATGAACATGGGCCATCTTTTCCATTTATTTATGTCTTTTTCAATTTTATCATTGTCTGATAGTTTTCAGTATATAGCTCTTTCAGTTCTTTGGTTAAATTTATTCTTGGTAATTTATTCATTTTGGGGCAATTGTAAATGAAATTGTTTTCTTAATTTCTCTTTCAGATAGTTCATTGTTAGTATATGAAAACACAACAGATTCCTGTATATTGATTTTGTATCCTACTACTTTACTGAGTTCATTCATTAGTTCTAACAAAATGTTTGGTGAACTCTTGTGTTTTCCTTATATAATATAATTCATCCACAAATAATGACAGTCTTATGTCTTCCTTTCCATTTTGGATGCCTTTTATTTCTTTTCTCTTGCCTAATTGCTCTGGCTAGGACTTCCCATACTATGTTGAATGGAAGTGGTGAGAGTGGGTATCCTTGTCTTGTTTCTGATTGGACTGGAAAAGCTTTTCACTTTCCCCTACTGAGGATGATGTTAGCTGTGGGCTTGTCATATATGGTCTTTATTACGTTAAAGTATGTTCCTTCTACACCCACCTTGTTGAATACTTGTATACAATATCTAATGGGGGCTAAACTATGAGGCAAGTACTAATGTATAACAATAATGCATTTGTGTATCCATAAATAGATTCTAAGCATCAGAAGCCAGTGCTTCAGTATATGCATCTATTCCTACAGGGAAATGAATTATGGATCCACAGTAGTAAGGAATGGAAGCAAATCAAACCGTTAAATATTTATATTCATATTTCATATAAACATTAATATTTTATTTAAAAATATATATTTATTTTATATAGTCATATATATTTTAAATTTATATATTTTATATAAATTATATATTTTATATAAATATATAAATATTTATATTTTCTCCACTCCCTTTTTAGTCTAGGGACCTAAATAATGAGACCACAATTGAGGTAAATAAGACTAATACTTGCCCAAAGTCCACTAAGATGAACTGATTAAGGTTTTTACACCCACCAGTCATGTGTGCTGAATTTGGGGTCATAAAGGTGAGTGTATAGAAAGAAGTTGTCTTATTTCTAACATTTACATATTGGGTGGTAAATCTTTGACTTTACATCCACGGGATTAATCTCTGCACTTTTTTTTTTAAAGGTGTTATTTATTTATTTGACACAGAGAGAGAGAGAGATCACAAGTAGGCAGAACAGCAGGCAGAGAGAGAGGGGGAAGCAGGCTCCCCACTGAGCAGAAAGCCCGATTCGGGGCTTAATCCCAGGACCCTGAGATCATGACCTGAGCCAGAGGCAGAGGCTTAACCCACTGAGCCACCCAGGCGCCCCAACCTCTGCACTTCTTAATCCACCCAATAAGATAACTTTCCCACAGCTAGTACTTAATAAATATTTGTTAAATAAAGGAATTTATTTATTTATTAATTAATTTATTAAATATTTTATTTATTTATTTGACAGACAGAAATCACAAGTAGGCAGAGAGAGAGGAGGAAGCAGGCTCCCCGCTGAGCAGAGAGCCGTATGCGGGGCTCGATCCTAGGACCCCGGGATCATGGCCTGAGCCGAAGGCAGAGGATTTAACCCACTGAGCCACTCAGGTGCCCCTAAATTTATTTTTAACTATGGGAACTTTGGGGAAAAGACCATTTCATTTTCACAATTCCTTTATGTAGCCTCCTTAACAAATATGTGGGGAAAAACCCACAATGGAACACTTTTATCCTAATTCACTCAGTCAGTTGATGTAGCCAAGGGCACTGAGATTTCCTTAACACATGTTGCTGTGTCTTAAACTTCAGGAACTTTTCACATGTAGCTCATTCAATCCCCACAACAACGCTGTGCGGCAGGAGGACCCGGTACCGTTACCTTCTCGGTTGAAAAAGTTCACATACAGAAAGACTGAGCACAGAAGTTGCAATAATGAGCGAGTGTGGAAATCCAGTCTAAACCGGCCCCTGGGCCGACACTCTTTCCACTGCTCCACAGGGTGATCCAGTGTTTCTACTGGGGCCAGGTGTTCCCAGCACACCCAAGCAAGGCATGGCTTTTAAGGAGTGTTTAGTGCAATGAACCTTATGTCCTTTCTTTTTAAAGCTTTATTTATTGATATAGGGAGCACATGTGGGGGAGGGGCCAAGGGAGAGGGAGAGAGGGAATCTCAAGCAGACTCCGTGTTCAGCATGGGGTTCCATCTCACGACCCTGAGGTCATGGCCTGAGCTGAAATCAAGAGTCAGATGCTTAACCAATTGAGCCTCCAGGCACCCCAAACCTTATGCTTTTCTAATGCAAGGATAATAAACATAGAGGGTAGATAGTAAATTAATGAAAGATTGATTATAAAATTATGTTTTGGCTACTAGTATTTACTGATTCCTTTCAAAACTTTATTTCAGATGAAGATTAAGTTGAAACTAGACAGACTAAGAACTCTGGAGGATGATTTTATTTTATTTATTTTATTTGAGGTCATTTAAAGAGAGTTGATTTTTAGCAACCCTGAAATATGGTTTGTAGAGAAAATCTTTCAGAAAGATTGTGGCCAGTAATCGGCAAAGAATAGTAGCAAAACTTAGTTGATCTCTGTGCCTCTGTATACCTCTATATAGGTTTTTAACTATATAAATGAAATTTTTACCTAATAATCCAAACTTGAGGAGTGAAAACTGAAAAATGCCTGAAATGTGGGATTATGGAAGGGAGCTGAGAATCAGCCAGATTTCTTGACCTTTCTAGATTTGAGTTTCCCAAAAGTTTTCTCAAAGGTAAATTATATATGCATCTATTTATATTACTGGTAATTTCTAGAATTAAAAGCCGAATTTCTAAGTGTGACATTAACAACTTTTTTTCTGGCTTCTTTACCTTTTTTTTTCTGGCTTCTATACCTTAGTTTTGCAATTTGACATTTACATTGCAAAGGTAAGTAGAGAAGAGTGTTTCAATGGAAAGGTACAAGATGACCTGTGCTAGAGAAGGAGCGCCAGGCAATACAGAATCCTTCTCTGATGACGGATGGGATAGTACCAAGATGTAGCCCATCTCTTAGCTTCCCATCCAAAAAGAACAATCTTGGAATTTGGAAGCATCAAGGACATTACATCTGTTTTGCTGCTAGTTTTAGAGACTATCTTAGTCCATTTGGGCTGCTAAAACAAAATACCACAGACTGGGTGATTTATAAATAACAGAAATTTATTTTTCACAGTTGGACGCTGCCAAGTCAAGACACCAGCATGGTCACGTTGGAGGAGGGCCCCTTTCCTGCTTCATAGCTGGGACCTTCTCGCCGCATCCTCACATGGTGACAGAAGCAGAGGCTCTTGGAGGGGGGCGGTCCTCTGTTGGAAGAACACTAACCCCATGCCTGAAGGCTCTAGCCTCATGACCTCATCAATTTCTAAAGACCCCATCTCCTAGCACCATCACATTGGGCATTAGGATTTCAATAAATAAATTTTGGGGGGACACAAACATTCAAACCATAGCAGATACAAAGAACTGGCAGATTCAATTAAGAAATCACATTGCAACAAAAGACAAAAAGACCATAGAGAGAATGCAAGAAGTAAATATGAAGCAATGACAGAGGTCTACAAGAAATGGATTTCTAGGGGCGCCTGGGTGGCTCAGTGGGTTAAGCCGCTGCCTTCGGCTCAGGTCATGATCTCGGGGTCCTGGGATCGAGTCCCGCATCGGGCTCTCTGCTAAGCAGGGAGCCTGCTTCCTCCTCTCTCTCTCTCTCTCTGCCTGCCTCTCTGCCTACTTGTGATCTCTCTCTGTCAAATAAATAAATAAAATCTTAAAAAAAAAAAAGAAATGGATTTCTAGTATGCTCAGTGCCTGACACACAATAGGTGTTGAATAAAGTTGATATTTCTGCATGTGAATAGATAAATGTCTATCTGTCCAGAGCTGATCTTCAGCAGAAGACACAGAATTTCTCTGATCAGCTTCATCAGCCTCCAAGGAAGGGTCTCTATCGGCAAAATGGAGGCCAAGTAGTGAAATCTGCCCACAGGGGCGAGCCCAGAGCGGCACCAGAGGCAGAAGCTGGAACGAGTAGACCATGGAGCAATCCTGTTCTCTCAGACTCCCCGGGCTCTCTTTTGCCTTGAGGGGAAAACCCTCCAAGCCAAAAGGACATAGCTATCACAAATCACTACCTGAAACATAAAACTGACAGTTGGTTTAAAGTAAACCCGGGCAGCGTTAGTAAAGGAAGGGTTTGATGGTAACCCAAGGATTCGTGTAACATGAGATCCCGTCACCGGAGCGCTCAAATGTTACCTCCCAGTCAGACTTCAGACGCAGGAGGCCACTAGCCCGGCAAGTCCAAGGCCTCCAAGCTCTAAAAAACATTCCTTCTACAAGCCGTGCGACTCCTTACTCATGTCAAAACGGAGAGGTTTACTGGGAGGAGTGGGGCATGGGACTGAGTAATCAGCAAAAATAATTGGAAAGCCCCTTAAAATGATAAAAGTATGATATTTATCAATAAATAGATATAAATAATAAACCATACAGTACTTAGAGCTCCAAGAAGCCACTTGAAAATATGCACTAGATAAATTTAAGAGGTATTATAAAGGATAAGGATGACTGCTTGTTATAAAGGGAAGAGCTATAAAGACAGACACCAGGAAGTGTGTCTGGACAACACTTCTGGGTAGGTAACAAAAGGTGTGCTGAAGACAAGCCGAACGAAGAAAGGAAAGGAATTTCCACGGAACACACAGGCTACCTAGTTGATCAAATAACTAACTTTGGTTCATGAACTCCTATGACTTAGCAAACAACATGTTTACAACTGAGCAGCAATTTTTGGCCTAATGTTTTGTCAAGGACCACTCATGGGCAGATGGGACATCTTGAGAAGGCCACAGGTGACTATACTTTAGTTAGGCATTCACATTCGAATGAAAAATGGGCCAAGTGTATTATTGCTATTTTTAAGACAGACTCGTGCACACACAGCTGCCTTTCCACCTGTTCAAATGGCCATGGTGAAGAGGTTCTGTAATTTGACCCTTGTCCACGAGTGCTCAATGGACATGTAGAATTTGGTGCCCTTGGGGATCCCTATTGCTTAATGTTTTGTTTTGTTTTAAGATTTTATTTATTTATTTGACAGACAGAGATCACAAGTAGGCAGTGAGGCAGGCAGGGGGGTGGGGGAAGCAGGCTCCCCGCTGAGCAGAGAGACCGATGTGGGGCTCGATCTCAGGACCCTGGTATCATGACCTGAGCCAAAGACAGAGGCTTTAACCCACTGAGCCACCCAGGAGCCCCTGCTTAGTGGCTTTGATCCTAGGGGATCCTAAGGAGTAAACAGCACATGTATAATGAAGGTTGTGGGGGGAGTAGACAAGTCTTCCTCACAGGAAGATGAGGCCAAGATGGGGATTCATATGACCCTACGGTAGAGATGAAAGAAAAACTCAGATGGTTCAGGAAAGTGTTCCCCAAGCCCCCACAACACATTCACAGCTCTCCCAGAATGTGCAGGTGCTTTAAATGTTACATTTCTTTATATATAACTCTGAAATGAAATCATCTGCTTGTTTACTTGTTTATTATCTGTTTCCTGCACCTGAAATGAAGTCACGCGAAAGCAGAGACTCACCCCATTTTAACACGACTTCGGAACAATGCTTGGCATATGGTAGACATTTAACAAGCATTTGCTCAATGGCTCCATTTCTCTGGGAGGCCCATTCTTCTTGTTAAGGGACAGGATCTCAGTGGCTCACAGCTCTCTGATACAATTTGTGAAACATTTCCCATGCTCGACGATGGAAACTAAGGCTCGAATCTCTCAGAACACAAAGACTAGGAGGGCCAGTTCCTGGCTTTAAGTACGGTATAGAGTCACTGGGACGGAATGATAAGCTTGCTGTTTTAATCATTTTTTTTTTAACTTTAAAGTACCCTATATACGAGTTTATAGACAATCAAGTGATCAACAGATGTATTTCCCTTCTTACTTTCCATAATGCTGAAGTTTGGGATTTGATAAATTCCAAGCAGGTAGGACTGGGTGTTGACAAGGACACGCATGGGAAAAAACTTCCAGAATTGAGAGCAATGCACATCACAGAGTGTTTTTTGTGACGTCCTGCACCAAGCCAGTGTCCTTAATGGGCAGGGGTTGAGACTCAGAGGCCAGTCTCATTTTGGTTTTGTTCATTTTCAGGAGGAGATCTACACCAGGTAGCTCAGTCTGTAGCCGACCGTGCCACCATGCCCGGAGTGGGCAAATTCAAATGCCAGGGAAGTCTGGCCTTTCGTGCCTGTCACTCACTGGGGTTCCCAAGGTCGACAGCAGCTTACTCTCTTATCACTTCCATCCTCCGTCTGTTATTAAAAATAAGAACGCAGATTTCCTTAAGTCAGTTCCTCAGGGGATATATCCTCACTTTTAAAAATGTATTAAATTGATTTTGTTTTATATGGCAGGGCTAGACGTTCAACATTACTTTGACTTTCCTATTCCTGTTTATATACACACACACCCCTATGCACATATGTATATATCACATTAAATATAGTTGTGTATATTAATCATATTAATTTATATATAACTCCTATACGTAATAATACATACATCAGTGTTGGTACGATATGTATGGTAAATGTTCTAAGAACATGACTGAGTTCTGATCTTCAAGGGAAGCTTCTAGAGGCCAAAGGGACACACTAGAGATGAGACGAAAAGTAGCCCGCCGCAAAGGAAGGAAGGACATTGCATTCCACACTAGAAACTGGCGCTAGGAAGCCAGGACTGATTCTGCAGCGTCTCTGACCCTAGATGGGTGGCTGTTTTGGAAGGGAGACTCCAGCGAGAATGTAGACAAATCTGGGAGGCAGGGAGGTAGCGCTAGGGAGGCCACCATACAAGTAAGAGAGGACGAAGTGGCCTTCGAAGTGGGTTCCTCTGTTTGTGGACCACTGTCCATCGGCTGGGCTTTACTGGAGATGCTCCGTGTAAGATCGGATCACTCCCTTCAGGGGGCAAGGCAGCCAGTAGAGATCATCACCCACACTACACTACCTAGGACACGAGGAGCTGGGGGTCGGGAGAGCCCTTGTCGACAAAGGCAGCGATCAGGGGTCAGGCTTAGTCCTCTTCCCTCTCCCACACTGACTATGCAGTAGATACCCAGAAAGCAGAAAGGGGGGGGGCGGTTAAAAGATATAATTAGGGATGGAACCATTTTATGGAAAACTGAATGCGTGGAACAGAGACAAGAGAGGAGGGAGGGACATTTTGATGGTGTTAACATGTTGCTTTGGTAGATGACGACTCTGCTAACCAAGAGGGAGACCAAAAGACACGGCAAGGAGACAGGAAAGGTGCAGGGTCCACGGAGAACCAGCTGAGCTTGAGAAGCGGGCGGCAGGCCTCCTGTATGGAGGTAGCAGGCAGTTAGAGTGACCTCTAGGCGTGGGTGAGATCCCCCAGGAGGAGCACTGCGGGGACATAATAAGAAGTGGAACAAGGCCAAAACCCCAGGGCAAATGAAACCCCGAGGAGGAGGAGGCCCAGCGAGATGCGCCAGCGAAGGCAAGAGTGGGCACATCGCTAAGGGGCTCAGATGTCACCAGAGAGACAGAACTTATGCCCCCAAAGTCTAGACTTACCTTGCTAGCCAGAAGATTGTGTATTATTGGTTTGGACGTGAAATGAAAAAGCAGGGCAGTATCAAATAAGAGGCAGGAACGTTTAGAAAGTTTCAGGAATCAGTTGGGCACTGCACTGAGAACTCTAGAAGGCAGCCTCATTTGAAAAGGAAGCGGCTACTTCCACAGCCACATGCCCCTGGACAAGGAGCCGGGCAGGGCTGTCTGGCTTGCTCTAGCCTCAGTCTCTAGCCAAACCTTCAGCGCCTCACCCTGACTCCTGAGTTAGAATGGAGAGGCGCTCCGCTGTTCCGCACCGCCCTTAACACCCAGCTGACCAACAAGGAGGTGGCACCCAGCTGGCAGAACAGAACAAGGGCTCAGAGCTTCCCAAGTTCATATGCTTCGGACAGGCTGGCTGGATCCAGCAGTTCAAAAAGGACAACAGCAGAAGTCGTTTTTGAAGGTGTCCATGGACGTTGCCAGATAAAGATTCCAAGTTACACGGAACTATAGAACTCCAGACTTGGATGACATTTCTGGGGCCAATTATTTCCAACTTTTTAGCAAAGCACCATATACTTAGAGAAGAAGAGCTGTAAGTGGTTTTTAAACCAAGACTTGCTTTTAATTCCATCACCAAAGTAGGATTTGATGAATAGAAATATCTAGGAACTAGGATGCTTGGAAGTAAAACTCGCCTGAGAGACAGTGAGGGTCCTTTGAACCAAACTTTCTTAAGAACTCAACCTACTTTTCACCATCTGCATGACCAGAATTCGGGCTACCAGTTTCTAAGGGGTCTCCCTCCCTCCAGTTCCACTGGCTCTGGACCACGTTGCACACATCAGAGGTTGTGTATTTGCTATTGCAACATGGTCCCAGTTGCCTCCTGCTCGGCACCCTTGAGAGGCTCCCCACTTCTCCGCCCTGAGGATGAAGTCCAAGTCACAGACCATGACTCACGAGCCCCACCTCCCACTCCAGTGTCACTTCCGGGTCTTCTCAGCTGGTGCACTGTGCCCTCTGCCCTGGGACCCTCTTCTTGGTCCTCACCCATGGGGTCTCCCTTGCTTCTGCACTATGCTTTGAGGTTGCCCACAAGCACAAAATTCTCCGGCGATCCCACCCCCTCACCGGGTTTATTTCTGCATATCCTTCAGGACTTGGCTTAAACATCGAGTGCTGGGCACAAAAATAGTCACTCAAAAATACTTGCTGGCTGGCTGGCTGGATACAGGAGTAAGTCAAGGACACCCTCCCGGCAGCGAAGGAAACACAAAGATGTCATGAGATGGTCCCACTTTAAAAAGGAAACAAAACTATGATGTAATACACCAACCACACTTTTTGTATCTGAAGGACTACCTTAGTCTTAGTACCAGCAGTGGAATTCAAAAGAGGTTCTAGAAATGGCCCCTGCCCCCTGGGAACAGACAATCCTGGTAGACACACAGAATTTAGCTGCAGGGAGCAAAGAACACGATGGGGTCCGCTGCTGCGACATTCTCTAGGAGTTGCAAGGAAGGAGACATGGGGTGGAGTAAGCGGAGTCCTTTGTGGAGGATCTTGACGGGTACGCTTGCGCTGGGTGGGGGGAGATGTGCAAGGGAAGTGTGGGGACATCCCCAGCAGGGGAGACCAGTCTCAGGAGGACAGTTTATGTGGGCAACAGTGAAGAGAAAGTCTGTGTGGAACAGCACAAGTGTTGGGCAACGTGAGGGAAGACAGGAGACTAGGAAGTGTGAGGCCAGGCTGTGACTCTGGTACATCGAGCAAAGGCATCTGGAGTCAACAAAATAAGCGTTGGAGACTCCGTGTAATTTCTGCATCAGGGAGTAAGACGCCTCCCCGCATCCGCCAACGGGAAGGCCGGGAGCAGCTCTGGCAGCTGGTAGCTGACAGGTAGGCCATGATGTTCCCAACGAAACACAAACAACTCTCCCAGAATAGAAAAATAACCAGACTTGGAGACCACATGGAACAAGAGAAAGACAAAGACACTGCGACCACAGAAATAATGCCATTTGCCCTTCCGACTGCTTGGGTACCAGGGATGACTCCAGCTCTGCTCCCCGCTTCCTGCTTTCTAGACAAAAGCTACCAGCATACCTGTATGAGTCTGTGAGAGCTGCTGTAACAAAATATCACAAGCTGGGGGGGGGGGAAGGGGTGGGTGGTTGCTTAAACCACAGAAATCTGCTTTCTCACAATTCTGGAGGCTGGAAGTCCAAGATCAAGGTGTTGGCAGGTTTGGTTTCTCCAGACACCTGTCCCCTTAGCTTCCAGACACTTCTCTCCTCAGCACCTCCTCACACGGCTTTCCTCTAGGCACACACCCCCGGGGTGTCCCTTCCTCTTCTTATAAGGACACCAGTTCTCCTGAGTCTAACCCACAGGACCTTGTTAATCTTCATTACCCACTCAAAAGCCTTTTCCTCAAATACAATCACATTCTGACCTCCTGGGGGTTAAGACTTCGGTATATGGACTTGGGGGTGGAGAATGATTCAGTCCATCACAAGACTAATACTTGTCAAAAACAGCCAGTGAGAACTGACTCCCATGCCCTTGCACCTCTGTAGCATGTGCACAAGCCCTATTTTGTTTATAATAAGCCTCTTCCAATTCTTTCCCTGAGGTGCCCCATGACACCCCTGGTGTACAAGCTCCTCTGCGGCAGCAGGTTAAACCCAACATCGACTATGATGTATTCCCGGTGGCTTTGGCCGTATACTTGAGCCTAACCTTTCTCATGCTTCGCACCTGGTCATTCCTCCTTCCTGGTTAACACCTGCTCACCTTTAAGGACTTAAGGATTCAGTTCGAATATGAACTTCCCTGAAAGCATTTTCTAATTTACTTTTTCTAGGAGCTGGATTCAATTTCCCTTGTGATGGCTGTGTCATGTGTCGACTAGCCTATGCTCAGTTGCACTTCCCAGATTTTCAGTTCACTTCCTCTTCCCCCTCCTTCTTCCCTACTTCTTATTCTTTTAATGTTTCTGGCCGGGTGAGCCACAGGAGAAGATTCTTAGGAGACGTAAAGGACAGAGGGAAGCATCAGTCATTCTGTAGCTTTTATACACTTTGCTGCTGATGTGCTGACTTGCCTCCTTGGTGTGAAGCCGCTGCTGAGCCCGCAACAGCTCTGCCTTCCTCAGATCCTCCCTGAGCTTCTCTGACCGCTGAGCCAGATGTGTGTTCACCTCTGTCATCAAGGTCCCCAAGGCAGAGGCAACAAGAGCTGACATGTGTTTCAGTCCACCCTTGAACACAAGCATTCAGTGTCAACGGGTTCCAGTCTGCCCTCGATGTCCTCCACTCCGCATCCATTTTCCCTTTTTGACTATGTGGCCTTTGAATGTCAAGTTCCATCAGCAGGTGCAGGAAAATCTTACAGAGCCTGCTTCACTAGGCTGTGTAAAATCAAAACCCCCTGTCACAACTATGTAGGCATCTATCTATCTATCTAATCATCTAGTTACCATTTATGTATCATCAGTCTATCCATCTGTTATCTGTCTGTATATCTATCTGCTATCTATTTTTCCATCCATCCATCCATCCATGATTTATCTACTATTGATCTATTTTCCCTATCCATTTATTATCTATCTTCCACCTGTCTATCTACCCATTCATCACCTGTCTATCTGTCCTATGGGCTCTGCTTACCTGGTTGAACTGGATGGATATACCCCTCCTCTAAGATATTCCTCTGTACTTCCCTGAAACCTTGAATACACTGCTCTTCTGCCATTTATCAGATTCGACTGTGGTAGATTCGATTATCTTGCCGGTTGCCCTGTACCATGTTGCCTTGTAATGTACGAGAGTGGTGGAATATATTTCTCTACTCCATGGACACTGGGCTTAACAATGTGACTTGGTTTTGGCTCAGGTCATGATCTCAAGGTCCTGGGACTGAGCCCCACGTCAGGCTCTGTGATCGCCTTGGAGTCACTTGCGGATTCTCTCCTTCTCCCTTTGCCCCTCCCCCTGCTCATGTTTGCTCTCTCTCAAATAAATAATCTTTAAAACAATCGAACCAAGAACAATGTGTCTTGTTTCAGCTATTGAAATGTTAGGCATTATAGTATATGTTTTTGTGTGGTTTAGTTTGGGTCTTCATTCTGTAACCCGCCATGAGAAAAGCATGGCCCAAAGAATCTGTTGCCCTTCTACCCGGGCCCCAGAACAAACACGCATGAAGGAGATCTGAGCCCAACCCACAGCCTGGAGTCACACGCAGCTGACTCACGGCCTGAAAGATCACTATCCAATGTAGATCCGCCAGACAACCGTTGACCTGCAGACCCATAAGTGTAAGAATAAACATGTATTGTTGTAAGCCACTGTACTGTGCAATCATTCGTATGCAGCTTTATTGCAGCAATTGACTAGCAAATTAGTTTTCTGTGCCCCAATTAGGGTGTCTGCTTCTTGAGACGAGAGGCCACGATGATAATTTCCATCTCTCTCATGCCTTCCAAGATGCCATACCTCGTAGATACTCAATAAATACTTGTATACTAAAATAAATAAACAGAGGACCAAATGATCAAAGAACCGTAATGGAGAGAGGCATGGCACAGGGGTGTAAGGAAGTAGAAAGTAATAGAGGTGCATGAATTGGAAACGGGAGAGATGAGTCTAGAAGCAAGGGAAAGATGACATGATCCATGCCCAATTAAATGATCAGAAGTTACCTGTCTTTTGTTTTAAGATGCTCACGTGTTCAAAAGACCCCGGAGGTTCCTTGTGACTCAAGCCATCTTTGAAGAGCATTTTTTCCCCCTACGGTACACTCTCATAAATCTTTGGGGACTGCTCGCAACCAAACTCCCGTGCCCGTCTGTAGCCACCTCTACTATTAGGGAAATTGACAAGGATAAAAAGACTGAACCTCGTCTAAAAGCAATCAGCAAACAACATACCTGGAAAGTAAAACCTTCCTACTCCTCCTTCAGGTAACCTTGTCTCTGTGGAATGATCTAATCTGATGTGGGCTGTTTATGGTCACCTTGACCCACGGGTCATTTTGTTTCTTGAAAGGCCTGTGTGATGCAGTATCTGAATCAGCCTGGTCAGCAGAGGTCTATACAGCCTGCTCTCCCCAGGGCAGAGCTTGGGGGCTGAAAGCAGGTCTCTGCAGCAGCCATGCTCCCAACTGGGACTGTTGTCACATTCCCTTAGAGCATGTGTCATGGGCCTGTCATTAGAATTACTACTTACGAGACACATCTTGAAGGGTGCCAAACTCATTAGTGTCTTTGGGGGAACCTTTCAAAGCTTTTCCTTACAGGAAACAACACACACACATACACATACACACACACGTGCATATAGATCCACCATAGATACACACACACACACACACATGCGTATAGATCCACCACAGACACACACACACACACACATAAACACACACGTGCGTAGAGATCCACCACAGATACACACACACACACGTGCGTATAGATCCACCACAGATACATACACATACAGACACACACAAACACGTGCATATAGATCCACCACAGACACACAGACACACACACACGTGCATATAGATCCACCACAGATACACACACACACACACGTGCATATAGATCCACCACAGACACACAGACACTCACACACGTGCGTATAGATCCACCACAGATACACACACACACACACATTCAGCTGTGTGCTGGAGAACAAAGAGAGGCTGCATTTTGCTTGGTGTCAATCAGCACTTGAGATTAAAGTTGTTGTTTTAAGCATTTGAAAGCTATACCCACCAAACTCATGCCTTCTCTGCCTAAGCTCTGAACTTCAAAAGGAATACTTCATAGGAAAACACACACACACACACACACCCCTCCAAAAGTGCTGTGAGGACCTGAATGCATTTTGCTCCCATTTCTATACATGAAGGCTGGTAGGCCGTACACCTGCAAAGCCATGAACGTTGTACAAAGCCACGGGGAACCCAAACCGTCCGCCATGACACCTGAGCCATGCTGACATACACGGGACAGCGTGTCGGTCGATGTGATGGGGAGCACTATACTGAATCCCACTTCCAGGTTGTTTCAGGCTGAAACAAAACTTGTTGTAACAATAACTTATCCTGAAATCTCTGGAATATAATTTCCTTTGTATAGTCTATACTTAGCATCTTGCTACAAATGAAACTTATCAATATAATATGCCGAATTCCCACTGAGCATATAATATCATACTATTAAAACTTTAGCATTAAAATGTTCTTAATTTAGATGCCATTAACTCAGATTTCGTGGTAATTTGGACAGACAGTGTGAGTCTTACAAAAATAACATTTATTATTGTTAAGGATTACAAAAGCAATGTTGCTCAGAGATACATGTAAGTGTAAAGAAGAAAAATTAGCATCACCTAAATCTGAATAGAAAAAAGAACTGTGTAACTTTTGGCATATTTCTTTCTCATTGTTTTCAACACATAGACTTCATCTTTCCACATAAAATTGGGGTTGCATGGATAATATTATTTTTAATCCTGGTTTTATTCCCAATATGAGCAGTTTTTCCCCCAGAAGTAATGATTTTTGAAAATGTGTTCCAAGGATTTCATCTCGTTTTACTGATGTCCCATAGTTTATGTAGCTACTTTTCCAAGGTTAGATATTTATGGTGCTTCCCAATTTTCATTTTCACGTGTAACACTGAAATGAGAACTCTTACATGCGAATGTGAGTGTTTCTGATTTTCTTTTGATAGAAGGGAACTGTGTTAAGTCTTAACATATATTATCAAATTCCTTGGCAGATTTGCAACAGCTGACACTCCCGCACAGGACCTAAGTTCATGACTCCACATCCTCTCAAAGACACCATTATTTAATTTTAAATTTCAGAACGTGATGAGTGAAATGTATTACTTCATGGTTTCACTTGCACTTCTTTCTACTGAAGGTAAATATTTTCCCTTAATATTTATTGTCATTTGTCTTCTTGGATGACTGGTCACTTTGTGTGTGTTCATCATAAACTGGAGATTTTTGAATTGGGTCATTCTACATATATTTCTGTATTTTAATTATTTTTATAAAAGGATTTGTCAATTCATAAATTTTCCCCCAGATCATATTTACTTTTATTTAAATTTTTTTTCACTCTGGTACTAAATTTTAATATTTTTATATAGCTACATATTTTAATAATTTTCATTATAATTTTATTTTTTACATCAGAAGTCTGGCTCATCCTAAAAGTAGGTTAATCTTTGCCTTTGTGTTTTGTTCATTTTTATTTTTACTATTTGGTTCATTTAGAATTATTTTGGTGAGTAAGCTTCAACCTGAATTTTCTGTCTTTCACAAATAGGCAGTTTTGCAAGTATTCTTGATTACGTGATCCATTCTCCTCCCAATGGTTTTTAGGGTGCGATGAGTGCGTTTATGTATTAGATCCAGTGCTACTGAGTTTCTCTGTCATTCCTTATGTTGGAACCTTAATGATTCAAACAGGAGAACGTGGTATATCACCCCGGATGGCAAGTGCCCTAATTTTTACTCTAACTGTGCAAAGGGAACTTCAAGTTGAAGTTTGGAACAACCTTGCCCATTTGAAAAATCTCTACTGAGATTTTGATCGGTACGTGATGGGAAAACTTAGATATATTTGGGAAAATTGAACATCATTATAATATTTGCTCTTTCTAACTGGAAAGATGGGTTGACCCTAAATTTACTAAAATCTTCATTTATTTCTGTCTCAGGGAGGACTTAATGTTTTCTTCGAGTAGTTTCTTTGTCTGTTACTACTGACTTTTAGTAAAGTTGTTGATTTAAAACATTTTTTTATTACACTGTACTTAAATTCTTAGAGCTTTTTAAGCCAATCACCTTGTTTTTCATGTTTATATTCATGCCATGGGCAAATGATACATTTTTCATCTTTGTTTTTAAGTACCATATCAGTATTTCATTTCCATGTGTTATTTCTATGACCAGAGCTTTCAGAACATCATTTGATGAACCATGATAATTTGTAAGCTTGCTCATTTCTCATCCAATGATTGGCTGAAAATACCTGCCTTTTATTAAGCTTTTAAAGTTCCTCGTTTTCTAAGAGCACCCCCACCCCACCCCAGGATTTGGGTTTAATTTTATTGTGTATTTTTTCTAAAAAATATTTATTTAAATTCAATTACTGTGTATCTTTTAAAATCTTTTTTTTTTTCTTATTGACCTGCTAAGGTGATGTATTTTATTAGCAGATTTTCTAAAATAAAAATATCTTCTTATTCTTGGCACAAGCCATAATTGGTTGTGGAGGACTATTCTTTTAACATATTCTACTTTTGAATTATGTCAGGGGGCATACATTAAAACAATACTGTAACCAGAAGTCCCCCCACAGATGTAATTTGGGGGGGTAAGATTTTAAAATTAAGAATTTTTTAACGATGTAACTTGCCATTTTAAAGTTTAGAAAGCACATTTAACATTTAATATAGTCTTGTTGTGACCTACTGGTTTTCTTTCTTTCTTTCTTTTTTTTTTAGATTTTGTTCATTTATTTATTTGTCAGAGAGTGAGCGAGAGAGAGAGAGCATGAGCAGGGAGGAGGGAAAGGGAGAAGCAGGCTCCCTGCTAAGCAGGGAGCCCAATGCGGGGCTTGATCCTAGGACCCTGGGATCATGACCTGAGCCGAAGGCAGACGCTTAATCCACTGAGCCACCCAGGTGCCCCAATGACATATTTGGTTTCATTTAACTTACTTTATACAGCTAAGTAGTATGTGTGCGCCTTAGTTTAGTACAATATTTACAAATACAGTTTACATTTGGGAAATTCTCCAATTTTCAGAGACTGCTTTGAATTAGGGAGGTTTTAATGCACCCCCAGGAATGGAGAACACAGTCTCTGAAACTGGGTTAGCATCTTCTCACTGACGACTACCCAATGTTTAAAGTGACCAGCCACCTTGCTGCTGGTTTCCGCCATCAAGGCTCTCGATAGCCTTGCCAATCTTAATTTCTTTCGTTACTACCATGAAACACGTTTCAAGGAGCAGAATCAAATCGAGATGGCGGGATTCAAAAATTAAAGATCCCCATTGCCAAGAAGTCCGTCCATGGCTGACGTTCAGAAAAGCAGCGACTTAACGCTTCTTCCTATAACATAAGTAGTTGATACACTTCTACAGCATTCTCTTGACATTTTCATCAGTTGCTCCTTGGATGTGTGCCTTGCTACTATTGCCCAAAGTCCGCAGAGCAGGGGGCCCTCTGTGAGTTTAGTGCCTTCTTTAATCATCTCCTACGTACCTTTATATATGGCACTAGGAATGCATGAGCACTGGGGTTCTGGCTGCTAACCTGTCTCACCCGTTCCTTCCAGCCAGACTGGCCAAGCTGCGGTGGGGGAGGCCTGGGGAGATCGGCTGGATCACCCCTTATGGCTGTGCCCCAGTCATGTTAGGTGTGGATTAAACTTTTTGAATTCATAAACTCAATTTAATTTTTTTAAAAAATCACCCAAAAGCTGCTGTTTGCACGGAGCCACACTACAGCATAAAGAAACTCAGTCTGATTATGTGAGATTTCTTTCTCCTCCCTCAGTAAATTAAAATCATAATTTCTACTGATTGGGTATCAATATCTAACTAATCTCAATATTTTTAAAACTCCTTAAAAATCACCCATCACGCTTTTTCACTTTTAATGTGATACATGTATCTCACATAAAGCCCATAAATTAAATAATAGTAGGAAGATGGAGTGCAGCAGATAAATCTTTATGTGATTCATCAGACTCACATTAAACTTTACTATGTCCAGATTATAAAATATCTTCATAAGATATTAGGGGGAAAAAACCCCTAGGTTCCTTAACCTATCTCAGAGTCTAGCAAATTAGGTGGAAATTAATCTTTTGAATTTTTTTCTTTTTCATAATTTGAAATACAGAAAATATATTCTGTATTTTTAAAGCTTACACTAAACAAATCCCATTGTTATTATAGGTATAAGGGAATGAAGAAAAGTGGGAATTAATTAAAATTCGGGGAAAAATATAGCAATGGTTAGAATTCCTCTCAAATGCAGTTATGCTTTTATATTTTGATCTCAATAGACACGGTGTACACCCGCATTTCTAGACAGTAAGTCCATAAATTTCTTGGTGGGGGGAGGGGTGGGGGGTGCCGGGAGTCCGAATTTCCCAAATATGGCCTGCTTCTTCAATGGCTTGACAAGATAAGGTCAACGCCCATTGGCTGCCCAGGCACAGGGGACCGCGTCATCAGTGTGGCTGGCATTCTGGGAGTGCTGGGACCCAGCCCCGTGACCACACTTTCGTGTGTCTTCAGAGACGTGAGGAAAGGAGAAGGTACCAGAAGGGGGACTGCGGGCTTGCAGAGTGGACAGCAAGCACCAACACTTTTACATATTATGATAACAACAAGGACAAAGGGTTAAAGGTGGCTATTGCTAATTCCAAATCTCACCAAGAACACTGTTTCTGGCATGAACCAAACTCCTACACACGGCATCAAAATCCTCACAAAAGGCAACTTGTAAGAAGATGATTACCAAGCACATACATGAAGACAATGTGTTCTTTGTGATCAATTAAAGTGCAAGATTAGTCTGTAGCGGGGCGTCTTACAAAGGACCCTTTCTTCTCAGTACTTCAGAAAAGGCAGATCTATCAAACTTATGATAATGCATTGCCATGCTGATTTAATTGTCAATTACATATTACTTAAGTGTACTTTAATGATCTATATAAAGCCTTATTATTTTTTTTTTTTTACTTCTAATAGCTATTAATGGTTGTTAAAGAAAATGAAACCACTTTACTGAAATGTAATGTGGCGGTCTATTAAGAATAAGTTTTCAAAATGATAAAATACTACCACGAAAGTGTGAACCCTGTACCTTTTAATATTCCTGAGTAGGTCAATCTTTATTCCGCTGGAAGAATATTTCCTTCAAATTGCACACAATTACAGTTTAAACATCTTCCTATGTGTTATATATAGAATAAATCTTCCCTAATTTCCAGTCAAATGCTTCTCCAGAAGATGGGGAAGGAGTGGGGGCAACCTATTATTACATTTCCTCCCAAAGTTTCACAAGGTTTGCAGTGTGGGTCGTTAGAATGAACTTGGGCAAACACACCCACACCCCTTGGTTCCCTTCATCTCTGCACTTGCCCCTTGCTTTGAAAATCGTTACAAGAATGAATGAGATCACATGAGAAAAATGTCTTGTGCTCTACCTAAGGACACACATTTGATCAATTCTAGATGCGGATGTGCCCCACTTAACACAACGGAAATATTTCTCTCTTTTTAAAAAGATTTTATTTATTTATTTGACAGAGAGAGACAGCAAGAGAAGGAACACAAAAGAAGGAACACAAGCAGAGGGAGAGAGAGAAGCAGGCTTCCCGCTGAGATCATGACCTGAGCTCAAGGCAGATGCTTAAGGACTGAGTCACCCAGATGACCCACAAAACAAAAATATTTCTTAAAAGAAGTGTTGTTGACATTCATATATTAAAATACTATTTTAGATATTCTAGAGGGCCTGGCTGATTAAACAAAATTTGCAGTGAATTCCTTTAAGAGAGAATAGTTGTTTTGTAAGCAAATTATTTCCTAGTGTATCTGTAAGCCTGACTTTCTGAATGGACTGTCTTTAAAGGGGGACTGTCCTGCTCTAAGGACCTCTGAAAATCCACGACTAAAGACAAGCTGAAGATGTACCTTGCGCTATCCTCTAGGACACCCACTAGACAAGGAGCTATTAGGAATAAGAAATTAAATATAATTAGAGTCAGAATAAAACAGCATCAGGCTTATGTCCACATAACCTAAAGTAATTTAGAGACTTCACAATTATCCCTTTAACTTGTAACTGTAAGACGGTTAAATAAGCCAAATTAGTGAAAGCAAAATACCTATTTTAGATCCTTCGTTTATTTTATTGGGCCGCCTACATTGATCACATTAAGCAGCTATCTCAAGTTTATTTAATTTTGTATTTTACAGCCAGATGTCAAGGGTGCTGGAAAGAAGATGGATTTTAGAGTAAGAACAGAGAGTGCAATTCTGACTCGGTGACCTGCTGTGGTTCCCTGAGCAAGTTTCTTATCTGAACCCACCCCCCCGCTCTGGAAAGCAGGAATGATGCAAACCTTACTTGCATGTTGCAAAGATAAAATACCCGAATAGACAACGTAATAGACACTTCATAAGTGTTATTGCTCCTTATGATCTCTCCATCCCTGAGGTCTTAAAAAAAATCAGCAAACTCATAGAGATGAGACTTCATGCGCCACTCAGTAGTTCAATAACTGAATGCAGAGGGTACATGCAAATTGAAAGCCTGGCTTTTAAATCATTGAGGGCAAGGTTCAAAACCTACATTTAAAAAATATGTATATATTTATATATATATACACACATATATATCTTCAATAGCGCCTAGCAGAGCATTGGGCCTTTATGGACAATAAAAATCGTAGATCGAATTTCCGAGTGCAGGGGAAGAGCTGCACTATATATGTATTTGCTCTTCAGGCCAACCAAGAAAGCTGTGAGGTGAGAGAAGATTTGTCAACTTGGGTACAGGTTACTTATGAAGACCCTCCCCCAAACACCCTTGGTTTATTTCACTATAACGTGTGTATATAATGCTATATAGGGATATGGGGTATTTAAGTAAAAATGTTTAAAGTACATCATTCAAGTGTTTCACTAGTTTTATTTAATATTTTCATCTTGTATGAGCCCATGTCTCTGAAATTATCTTCTGGAAAACTAGAGAAAATTAGTACTCCAGCCAACCTGCGGGTTAAGATGCAGCCTTCAGGGGCACCGGGGTGGTTCAGTGGGTTAAGCCGCTGCCTTAGGCTCAGGTCATGATCTCAGGGTCCTGGGATCGAGTCCGAGTCCCTCATTGGGCTCTCTGCTCAGCAGAGAGCCTGCTTCTCTCTCTCTCTCTCTCTCTCTCTCTCTCTCTACCTGCCTCTCTGTCTACTTGTGATCTCTGTCTGTCAAATAAATAAAATCTTTAAAAAAAAAAATTTAGCCTTCAAGTCAGTGAAGGGTTAACAGCCCCATTCACAGAGCAGAACTGCTGGGATAAGGGACTTCTTTAGCATGCAATCCTGACAACATACTTTTTGACAATTTAAATGCATAAATATAGAAGCATGGTGTTCCCATAAAATTTCCAATGTGAAAAAAATCGAGAAGAAAGCTCTAGTAGATCCTGAGAAATGAAAGTCACTTCAAAAGCAAAATAATTTGAGAAATTGAAGGTTTGGGGTAGTTACGAATAAGAATGGAAAAACTGGAAAGTGCTTGATACATTAATTAGCTTTAAAATAGCCGCAGGGAAGATGTAATACTCCAGTTGCCTGACTGAATATGCCTCAGGTCATACAATGAAATCGAGTCTGGAGACGGAACCAACTTCTTTCCTTCACACCAGAGCTGAAAGTACAAGGCGATAGGAAGGTGTGAGATATACTTTCTTAACATTCTCTGATTCAACGATTCAACGAGGAGCTCCTTCCTGGCATCACTGTCCCTCATTCTGACCTCCCCTCCTTTCTCTTAGGCCTCTAGCCTGGCGGGACTGGGTTCTATTCTACCCTTTCTTCAAGGCACCTAGATGTTTCTAGATTAGCCTAGATGAAGTCTGCCCCCAGGACAGCCAAGTTCATACATTTCTATTGCAGCTAAAGGTTCATTTCCTATTAATCGGGAAGCTGGTTTTGTCACTTGAGAAATAGAACATGAGGGGCATGCTTTTGAAGGGTTTGGGGTCAACCTATGATTTCTGTGTGATCCAAGAGTGCATAATTTCAAGGGCTGGGGTGCCAGGAAGTAGAGGAGGTGGTCTACGGAGGAGTCAGGAGCAGAGGCTTAGAAATGTGAGAGACCAAGTTTGAAATTCTGAGTGACTGTGTGGCTGTTGTAAAGTCTCAATTTTCTCAGTCCTAAGATGAGAATAATATAATTTTACCTGCTCAATAGAGTAGAGAGGATTAAATGAGGAAATGCATGAACAGGGTTTGGCACGATGCCTCACATGAAGAAAGTGCACAAAAACTTTAGGTATTATTATTACTGTAATATCTCGGCAGGAAAAGGTGAGTGCAAAATGTAATAGAATTAGTGAAGCCCTAGAAAGGGGAGTAGCTATAGACAGCACTGTTCAAAACACTTACGTTTCCTAAGAGTCTCAGTGAAAAGAATGCACGCTTGGGCACCAGACGATGACGTATATATCTTTGTTATTTATAAAACAGGTGTAGCAACACAGGGTTTTACACATATAGATGCCAACCTGTGCGGTACTTATTAACCTGTGCAAATGGCTGTAGTTGCAGATTGTCCAAGCATCAATCTATCAGACCACAAGCATCCTCCTTCTTCTGGCTATTACTTTTTAGTGCTCTCAAAATGTAGTAGGAGGGTACTGCTAAGTGAGTGGCAAAAGCCAATAAATGCTTTGACAGGTGAGTACAGTTGAGTGAGTTCATTCCCCCCACCCTTAGCCTTTCAACAAACCACATTGTTCTAACATCTGCACTGACTTAAGAGAAAAGATCTTTGATTATAGGTATTTTCTAGAAGTCTGTATAATAAAGTGGGATCCAAATGAGAAGAAAGGAATGAGATAAGTAGGGAACATTCATTCATTTAATAGTATTACTGGGCAGCTAATATACACCAGCTCTGGGAATTCAGTTGATATGCCGTGGGCCACTAACCCAGAGCCCTCATATGCTAGTAGTTCAGGATTTTGTCCTTTGGTGTAAAAACCTACGTGTAGATATGTGCAAATTAATACATGATCCCAGGATAAGTATTGAATAACAGAATTAAAACTTAAAAAAAAGTAAAGGAGGGCAAAGGTGACAAGAAGGAGGTAGGGTGGGTTAAGGGGTATTTTATATATGCTGGTAAAGAAGGCCTTTCTGCCTTTTGCTCATCTACTGCGAGAAGGAAGACCATCTCGGCAATCGGACCATAGGCATTCCAGGAAATGTCGACATCGCTCTGAAGGGATGCATTGTTATTGTGAAGGACCCCAGAGGAACCCTGCAGAGGGACTTCAATCACATCAGTGTGGAACTCAGTCTTCTTGGAAAGAAAAAGAAGAGGCTCTGAGTTGACAAATAGTGGGGAAATAGAAAAGAACTCGCTTCTATTTGCACTATCTGTAGTCACGTACAGACCATGCTCTCTGGTGTTGCCCTGGACTTCGGTTACAAGATGAGGTCTGTGTACACTTGCTTCCCCCTCAACATTGTTATTTGGGAGAATATTCTCCTGCTTAAATATGGAATTTCTTGGTGGAAAACCACATCCTGGGGTTTGGATGAGGCCAGGTGTTGCTTGTTCAGTATCTCAAGCCCAGAAAGATGAGTTAAATCTTGAAGGAAATGACACTGAACTTGTAACACACTTAGCTGCTTTGATTTAGCAAGCCACCGAGTTAAAAAGCAAGGATATCAGAAAATTTGGGGGTGGTATCTATGCTTCTGAAAGAAAGAAGAGTTCCGTAAGCTAATGAGTAAGGTCTAAGTTGTCCAGCTACAGAAATAGCAAGATGCCGGATGATTTTTCAGACCTATTTGTGATATCTTAAAGATGCAATAAAAGTTGTGTTGGTTTGAGGCAGTAGAGAAGACCTTTTTGAGGGGGTGATATCAGACCAGACTCAAATAACAAGTGTGTAAGAGAGAGAGGGAGAAAGGGGAGCACATGAGCCATCAGAAAAGCATTCCAGTCAAGGAAAGGGCAAGTGCAGGCTGCTAAGGCAGGATCCTGCTGGTGTTGCTGAGAACCAGTAAGACAGCCCGCACAGCTGAGCAGATTTGCTGAGTACAGCATGGTAAGGGAGAGAGCTGGGCTGTGGAGAATGTGGGCTTTGTAGGACACAGTGAAAATAGAGATGTACCAGAGCCTCGGAGCCAAGAAGGTCTTTGAAGATAATATTCTTGGTAAAATAAGATGGATACCATTTTGGGAGGGAAGAGAGAAAATGGCACAGCTTCTTTTAAATAAACAGGGCCATCTGTAAAGATAAAACTCTATGATTTGGGAAGAGAAACTCGAGTGCATAACAAATAGAGCACTGGCACAAACACTGGCAATGGTAGAAAATAAAATACAACCAACACTTGACAACATCCTACATGTTTGTTTTTCCATTTGTGGCCTGTGCTTTTGGTGTCACATCCATGAAATCATTGCTAAGACTGATGTCACAATGTCCCCCACTTTCCCCCTTTTTTCTCCTAGGAGTTTTATCACTTAAGGTCCTATGTTTAAGTCTTTAATCCATTTTGAATTATTGACTTGGGTGTGTGGTATAAGACAAAGGTCCAAAAACTTCCATGCAGCCAAGGAAACCACAGAGTGAAAAAGCAACCTATGGGACCTGAGAAAATATTTGCAAATCAGATTATCTGAGAAGGAGCTAATTTCCAAAATATATCAAAAACTCCTACAACTTGGGGTGCCTGGGTGGTTCAGTTGCTTGTGTCCAACTCTTAATTTCAGCTCAGGTCATGATCTCATGGTCATGAGATCAAGGCCCACCCTAGGCTCTGTACTAGGCATGGAGCCTGCTTAAGATTCTCTTTCTCCCTCTCCTCCTGCCCCTTCACCCCGCTCACTCTTTCTCAAAAAACAAAACAAAACAAAGACACAAAAATCCAAAACAACTCCTATAACTCAACAGCAAAAAAACTAACAACTAGATTTAAAAATGGGCTAACGACATGAATAGGCATTTCTCCAAAGATGACGTACAGATGGCAACCAGGTACCGAAAAGATGCTCCATGACATTAGTCATCAGAGAAATGCAAGTCAAAACCACAATGAGCTATCACTCACAATTTTTAAGGTGGCTGTTCAATATTTTAAAAAAGACAGCAAGGGATGGCAAGGATGTAGAAAAGCCAGACCCTTGTACACAAGAGGTCAGAAGACAAAAGGCACAGCTGCTATGGAAAACAATAAGGAGGTTCCTCAAAAAAATTAGAAATAAAACTACTATATGATCTAGCTATCCCCCTTCTGTGTACATATTCCGAAAGAACTGAAATCAGGTTTTTATAATGCCATGTGCCCTTTCAAGTTCCCAGCAACATTATTCAAATAGACAAGATGTGAAAACGACCAAGGTGTCCCCTGATGGATGAGTGGATAGAAAAAATGTGTATACCCATGCATGTATACACACACACGGATATACACATACATGCATATATTCACACACACATACATACACACATGCACACAATGGGATATTACTAACCCTCAAAAAGAGAACCCTGCGGTATTTGACAACATGGACGAACTTTGAGGACCTGATGTTAAGTAACATAAACCACTCACAGGACAGACACAGCATGGTTTCATTGACTTGAGTTTTCTAAAAGAGTCAAACACATAAGAGAGATCGGAAAGGCGGTTGCCAAGGACCGTGGGGCGGGAGCGGTTGAGGGAGAGGAGGACTTGGCTAATTGCTAATCAAAGGGCATAAAGTTTCAGTTATGCAAGAGGAATAACTTCTAGAGTTCTGCCATGCAACGCTGTGTCCGTGGTTAACAAAACCGTTTTGCACTAAAAAGCGGTCAAGTGTGATCTGTGATGGCTCCTCTGTTGTTACTTTCTCTCACATTTGAAGCGACTGCAATTTCTCTTTCTTGTTCTCCTTGAATTGTTTTTCTAATCTCTTTCCTCTGTTTTTAGCAATTTATCAGGGGTGGGGGGAGTCAGATGTCTTTTAACTGAATTATGGGGCCTAGAGTCCTGGTTTTTGCCTCGTGTTGACTTGACACTGTCTTCTTTATCACCTTTTGTTTTTGTCTCTACAAGGGCTGTCAACATTCTCTCATTATAGAATGTCCATTGGCTTTCTTCAAACCACCCTGGGAACAGAGAAAATCTCTTTTTATCAAGAAGGGGCTGGAGACAGAGTTATGCAAACCTTTGCAATTATAGAATTTTCCTCCTTCAGTTTATTAGTGTCATTATTCCATTTTCCCCCGATTCCCAAGCTTTGCCAAATATGTTCTGAGGTCGTGCTGCTCCTACAAGCATCATAAAGTTTGATTTGCTCTCTAGCGGAAGCACTCTGCAAATTGTAGAGTTATAATCCAATGTGATTTTTACGGTAATTGTCATTATCATTACTGATTATTTAAGCAACTCCCACAATGCCCTCCCATCTTCTTGGATTTACAACTTGAAGTCTGCAAACCAGGGACTTCCTGGGCCTCATCGCCTCTGGCCAGATGGAAGACACATGCCTGGAACCAAGAGAACAAGGGAGGGTGTGCAGGGGGAACCCCCAATACACTCCGCCTCGGTCTTCTCTTGCTCTCAGGCTCCTGTGTTTCAATCACCTGTCCTCCCAGAAAATGCTGGCCAAACCTGGGGCCAGAGAATGAAGAGACAACTTCAAGGGCAGAAGACTGGATCTTGACCGTTGGAATACAGTTTCTAGGGTTTTTGAAATAAGAAATCCGAATCCCAGAAATGGACTATGAGGTAAACACCAATTGGGTCCTGCCCAGGAGCCCAAACTGGTTCCCAACTTCTCAAAAGACGTGATATATGCTTCCATACGATTCTCCTTGCTCCTGAATATTTTTGTAAGTTTCTTCACAGGCATCAGAAATCCTGATATCGTTTGGAAACCAGCTTTACAACTGTCTCTTACTAGGCTCCTAACTTTTTCTCCTCTCTTCCTGTTCAGTTTGCAGGCTTGGCGTGATAGCCTCCGACAAAATCAGGAGAAGTTGAGGCTGGCCAATTTCTTGCTGCCCCCTGCTTCCTAGACAGTTGGTAGATGTGGCTCTCATATCCCATTCATAAGCTACTATAATATTCCAAATTGTCGTTATTGCATTCTTGGCACGTAGGGTACAATTTTGAGTTCTAATTCAATTATTCTGGATGCTGGTCAACTTGTAGCTGCCATGCTCCTACCTCTTTATGTCTCGAAAATACACAAACCCCAGCAGAGACCTAAGTGCTACCCGGGATGCTTCTGGTCTTGCCTTCTTAATTTGCCACCAATCGAGGTCATCGACAAAGACAGAAATAGAAGCAGAAAATCTTGAGCTAACCTACTTTTTAACATAGCTTTTTAAAAGGAAGCAAATCCTGTCTGAGTCACCTTTGATTGTTTTTCCCCCAAGACTGAAATGATCAGAGCAGCAAGACGGCAGTGAAATTGTTAAACTACGACAGGGCTGGGTTTTGCCAAGCATTAGGCTAAAATTAGACATTTGGTTTTTGAATAACTGAACAGTGGTGTACAACCAGCGTCTTGGGAAGTCTGGAAATGTTTTGAGAGCAGTTGTTTTGTTTTGATTTTTGAGTCATGTAATTTCGATATGAGTCAAGTATGATGATTTCACAGAAACATTTCTTGTAAATCTAGGATCGACTTCAAAAAAGAATCGTCTAATGCACCACCTTTCTCTGAAAGGGGAAAAAAAACCCCTCATACCTTCTTTAGACTTTCATTCCCATGGAATAGCCAAATAGCCGCTAAAACGGCAACATTTAGGGAACACATTCACTGCAGTAGGCACTGGTTTTAACTCTTTGTAGGAAAGACATTTATTCCTGACAATAATCTGAGGAGATGGGGGCTGCCCACATCCGCATGTTACGGGGAAAGCATCTGAGCCCCGAGGAGTCAGACATCATGTTCACGGCCATATAGCTATGAAGCGGTGGAGGCCGAATTTGACCTGAATCCAATTCCGGGGCACACAGCAGTGAACGGACTGCCAAGCAGATAGTGATGTTCCTGAATAATAAACCCAGGGAAGACAATGTGCAAAATTCTTCTATTTTCCTTTAAAAAAAAAAAAAAAAGAACTGTACAGTTTTCCCCCATAATTTCGGAAGGGGATGACATTCCGAAAAATGCTTTCTTTCCATTTCTGTGCTTTGGAGGATCTAAATCGACTATCTCCTAATCTTTCAGAATTTGTACATTTCACACCAGGAAAGACAGTCAGAGAAGGGAACATTTTATTCCCAAGTGACATTCTGGGTTTAACTCTCCTTTGCAACAGTTTTGTTTTGAAAGATCTCTGTGGCTGCATACGAACCAGCCAGATGTCAACGATGAGTCTACCATGTACAATATTCCCCGGAGACTAAAAATACCGCTTGCTGATAGAGTATCTGGAAATACCATGCGAACACCATCGGACCTGATGCATCGCTAAGTGTCTGTGTAAACGCCTCGGAAACAACAGATGTTCTGGGCTTCTGCTGTTCCCTTTGAATAACAAAATGACTTGTGGGGAGCTGAAGTTCCCCTCACTTTTCCCCCAACAGCTCCAGGAAGAACCGAGGAGTTTTCATCCTCGCTTCGACTTCCGAAAGGAGCGTTAGACCCCGTGCAGGTCCTGGAGTCCACCTGTGGCGACCGGCAGGCTTCTGCAGGTGTTTGCCCGTGGGAAGCTGTCAAGAGTAGGTCCAAATCCGGGCAATGCTCCTGACAGAAGAAAATTAACCAGCAGGAACTTTCTAGGTACCAGAATATCTTTCCGGGACACAGATATGTAGGTGGAATCTGTAGTCAAAAATAACTCAGTGATGGGAACAGCAGAAAAGACGACAGTTGAGCCGTGCCAGCAGAAGAACAATTACCTGGAAAATGTTCTGTGAATCAGGAGGCCTGACATACTGGATGTGACCCAGAGAGGGACCCAAGGTTGTAAATAAGCAGCATTTTGAGTTCCCTCAAGGGAAAATAGGGGGCATCTCTGAAATTCAGATCCTAAAAGGCGGAGGGAAAATGACAGTCAATAGAAATGGACTGAGCTTCGAGGTCCGCCGTAAGACTGGTGATCGTCAAAACCTTAGAGCCACAAGCACTCTGCGATGCCCAAAGCCTCGCTAGGTGCCTCACGTCATCGGACCAGTCAGGAAGCTAGGACTAGAAAGCGGAACCAGGTCCTGAGCCCAGGAAAGAGGGCAGAAGTAAAAGGAAACAAAATTAAAGGCGATGTCGAGTTTTCCTCCCTGAGACTGAAGACGTGGGAAAGAAGCAGGGTAAAAGAGCTTCAGGTAAGAATCACTAAGCCTGACATGAGATCAGACACGTTCACGTCACCGAGATAAATGCTGACATAACCAGCGTCTGCAGCAAGCCCGTGATGTTCAGGAGAAGCACGCCCTCTCCGCCCGAAGAGAACTGGGCTCAGTAACTTAGCAGCCGTGTCACCTGGGGTGTGTCACTCACCAAACCCCAGCCTGCTCTTCTTTACCTGCAACAGTGAAGGGACCTGCCTACCTGCCTACCACTCTCTATGCAAATGCATTTATGGTACTGCTCGGTGTTTAGGAGGCACGCGGGAATGTCAGCTTAAAACGATAATCCAATTGCTCTCGGTCACTTCCGAAACTGTCTCACGGTAACAAATTCAAGTCTAAGAGCTCCATGAGGCTGACGTTGTTCCCATCTGACAACGAAGGAAAACAGAAACTGAATGGTCAGTTTGTGGACCTGGCATTCGAAATTAGGTCTTCCCAGTTCTGACCCCTGGATCTTTTTCATGGGGGAAAAATAAACCATCGAAATAAAGTGTCCCAAGCCACACAAGGAGACAAGAGGAGAGTGTGAGCTTTCTGCGACATGTTTTCCTACCCAGGAACCCTAAACATGGCCTGTGTTCTTCTCCACCAACTGTCTACTGTTGATTACAACTGACTAACACCCATTTTCAGATAAATATCTAAATAGTGTTCTGGCCGACATGGGAAGATCAATTTTTTTGAGTCAGAACACTGCAAAATCACTATGTACTTCGCCTTTACAGTAAAAACGGAAGCTCAACTCTACTCGGTTCATGAGACTTGGACTAGGCAGGACCGAAGGTTTCTTGAAGATAGTCTCTTTAATTTACTTACCATAGGCGAGAGGTGGGACTAGGGAAAGGAGCAATAGATCAAGAATTTCTTCTCCTTTCACTAATAGTAAATTGCTGCCTATAATCCAATAGCCAGCGGGCATAGCTTAACGCACTAAGCTTCAGGTTTGCTATGCCTAGGCTGTTTAAAACCTTAAGTTCAAATCCCAGAAGAGTCTGTATGACTCCTCATCTCCTTGAGTTTGATCAATTACATTTCATAGATCTTTATCATGTGAGAGACTCAAATAAGGCTTTATAACCCAAATCCGGTTTATCTTACGGAGACTCCAAATACCCTGTACTTTTTATTTACCTAAATATTGAGTTTCAGGCTTACTGTCTCGTAACACCTTCCCAGCACTTAGCGAGGAAATTGTGTGAAAACTTTTCATTAGGATGAGAATATCTATGAACTATATAATTTATATATGTAAACTTCCGGTACTGTTGAAAGAATGGAGGAAGGAGATCCAGTCCGTGAAGCAAAGACGAACCAACATGGTACGTGATATTAACCACCATTTGTTGAATGACTACTACGTGCTTGGCACTTAATGGGAATTACCTCGTTGAATCTTCATGGCTCCTCTCTAAGGTGGATATTTTTATACCCGGTTTATAGAGACTTCCAAATGCTCTGTCCAAAGCTATCTGAGCTGAAAAAGGAGAATAGGATTTAAACACAGGTGTGTCTTATCCCATGTCCATGATGTTCCATTTACGTACACTGCCCTACAGCCGCCCCATGTCGACATAAAAAGTAACAACAAAGTGTACGAAGGCACCAAAAATGGAGCTGGAAAGGGAAAGCCCAAACCAAGAAGACAGCAGGACCCGGGGACTCAAGAAGGGGACCTGAGTCAAACTGTCATAATTCTACATCAAGACTGTCTTGAAAGAGCTGGTGACGGATCATCCCACTCACACCACGCCTCATCCACATGGTGAGTAGGCAGGCTTACGGACACGGTCTCTAGAAGAGCCCAGCGTGGGCGGCTGCCAGGGTGTAATGGCCTTTAAAAATGTCACAGGCGAAAGTTCTTATGCTCAGTGGAATGTGCACTCTGCTCAGATGGCGTGGCCTGGAGAGCTGGGGCCCCAGAAGTCACACCCCGTCTGGGAGCATGTTCTGTTGTCTTCTGTCCTGTCTTGTCATCTCCCTAGAGTTCTGCCATCTTTGCGAGGACGGAAACTCTCCATCCTCCGTTCACAGCATTCCATCACATGGCCATCCTGTTATAACTGAATCCGGAGTGAAGCCACAGGCAAAGTCAGCTGTGCCCCAGGTTTTCTGGGAAGGTTGACCCAATGGGTGCTACCACTTCATACCATCCAGTCGGGAACAAGAACAGGTCAAAAACGGGGGGTAGGAGTGGAAATAACCACATCAACTTGAGACATGTTAGACCTGAATTTCTTGAAGATCATCCGGGGGAGATGTACGCTAGAAAACTGGATCTAGAGTCTCTAGTACATGGGAAGTTCAGAAATGGGGACCCAGATGGGGAATCACTGATATTGAGGAGACACGTGAAACCACAGAGGATGAGCTCACCCAAGGAGAGAATATATAAAAAGAAGAAGAATGGGTCAACACTGGGAAATAAAGAAGAGAAAAAGAGAGAGAGACAGAGACAGAGATAGAGAGGCAGAGACAGAAACAGAAAAGAATTAGGAGGATAATTCTAGAAATCAGAGAACCAGGAGAGAACAGTGACGGGGAATCATGTTTAAAGGACAGCATTTCTCATAGGGTATCCCTAGTTTTATAGTAAGATAAGCTTTACAGATTAAAGTAAAACTGCCTTGCTAATTTGTGGCATGAATCTTTAAAGAGGATTATATAGAGAGAGCTTTCTAAAAATATCTGACCACAGAACTCTTCCTTTTACATAAAACCTATTCCCATCCTTCCAAACTCAGGTCCCCTGGAGCACACATTGGGAAAACTTAGAGTGAGTTTCCCTAAGCAAGAAATCATGACCTCAGTACACAGAGAGAGCCAATATATAAGTATTCGATAAGGGCTACATTTTGACAGTTAGCAAGGCATCGATCCCCTTTCCCGGAGCAGTGTCGGCGAAGCAGTAAGGACACAGGTAAGGCAGCGAAGAACTGAGTAATAAGAAGGTAGAATGTGAAAACAGTGCACGTGGCTTACTTTCCCCCAGAGCCTTGGCTTTGAAAGGCAAGACACAGAAGATATAGGAACTAGCATGTAGCTTCAACAGGACATTTAAGGATGGATGAGATTTGTGCACATTCCTAGGCTGCAAGGAAAAATGAGAGATAGAGAAATATGTGGGTTGAGAGAGTGGGGAGAAGGGGTAGGTGTGGGGACAAGGCACCGAGGACGCGGAGAGGAAGCAGATGGAAGAGGGATGGTGGGGTTTGCACATACAAATAAAGTAGCCAGCCGCAAGAATACGGAGAGCGAGGCGCTCAGGACAGACGGGAAAGACTGGGCAGGGCTCCTTGCAAGAGGCAGTCTTTGACCTGAGCCTGGAAGGAGCCGCAGAGAAGTGGAGAAGACAGCCATGCCAGAAATGCAAACCATTCCAAAGGGACAGATGCCAGAAGGATATGGAGACCCTGAAGAACGGAGTGTGCCCAAGAAAGAACACCTGCGATTGGCATCCCAGGGCCCTTCATTCTTAGCCCATTGCCTTTCTGTTGGATGTCCCTGATTCCATGGAAGAGGATGTCTAATTCACTACAGGGTCCTTAACAATGGCATGCCGATCCATCTCTTGATTTGTTATCAGGGGGCCCTATTCTATTATTGGATTCCCGACACCTGAAGTCACACAACCCAAATTTCCTACTAAAAATAGGAGTAAAGAAACACACAGTTGACTCTTAGTGGGTTGAAGAATATAAATAAACAAGCTGAGCCAAAACAAACCACAATCTTGTGGGTAAAAAAAAAAAAAAAAAAATTACATGTTCGTTTTGCTAATCTGGAACTAAGAGTTCAGTCAGGCAATTTATGCAAGACCAGAATTTGGAAAGAGGAGTGTATAATAGATCTGAACAAGGTTATATTTTCCACCTTGCTGGAACTACATCTTTTTCTAGACAAGGAGATGGGAGTTGTTCTTGGTGATTACTGTTTACCACTTACAGGTATGAAATAATCAGTATTTTTGGTAATCGTCTTAAAAACAATTATTTTAAAAGGCTTTTCTTGCCTGTGCAATTCAAAGCAAGAACTTACTAAGTTATCTCTAACTTTTGGAGAAAGTGGGCTTGGGCGTACTCAGAAGACATTTCTGCAAAACATTTTTTGCTCTGCGCAGACTGCATAAACAGAAGCCTCTCAGCTGTTTTCCTCTATAACATTTCAACTCTTTATCTAACACCCTGTTAAGAAATAATAACAGACACTTCTCCAAAAAAGACATACAATGGCCAACAGACACATGCAAAAATGCTCAACATCACTGGCTAACAGGGAAATACAAATCAAACCACAATGAGATACCACCTTACAGCAGTTAGAATGGTAAAAATTAGCCAAACAGGAAACAACAAATATTGGGGAAGATGCGGAGAAAGGGGAGCCCTCTTACACTGTTGGTGGGAATGCAAGCTGGTGTGGCCACTCTGGAAAACAGTATGGAGGTTCCTTAAGATGTTAAGAACAACAACCCAGCAACTGCTCTAGTAGATAATTAGCCTAAAGATATAGACGTAGTGAAAAGAAGGGGCACGTGCACCTCAATATTCGTAGCAGCAGTGTCCACAAGAGCCAAACTGTGGGAGGAGCCGAGATGCCCTTCAACAGCTGAGTGGATAACGAAGATGTGGTCCATATATACAATGGAATATTACACAGCCATCGAAAAGGATCATTACCTACCATTTGCACTGACGTGGATGGAACTGGAGGGAATTATATTAAGTGAACTAAGACAAGCAGAGAAGGACAATGGTCATATGGTTTCACTCTTGTGTGGAACATGAGGAATGGCACAGAGGACCATACGAGAAGGAGGGGGGGACATTCGAAGGGGGAGACCAGAGAGGGAGATGAGCCATGAGAGACTATGGACCCCGAGAAACAATCTGGGGGTTTCAGAGGGGAGGAGAGTCGGGGGAGGGGGGAACAGGGTGATGGGTATTGAGAAGGGTATGTGCTGTGACGTAACTAACGAAACATGGAACACTACATCAAAAACTAATGATGTACTACACAGTGGCTAAACCGAACAAAACTATAAAAAAGAAGTAATAACAGAAATTAGAATTAGAATAATTCTATTAGAATAATTAGAATAATTCTAATTAGAATAATTTTAGAATTATTCCATTCTAAAAGTGTAGTTTTAATCAGAAGGCTGCCCCCCTCTGCTCCTTGAGGAGGCCTCGCCATTAGTCTACACAGTAGCTGGGGGAGGTTGTTCCTCATCCCGAATTAGTGTTTAAACAACAATAATTAAGTGGCAAGTTGGTAACCTAAGACTCCGGCGCTGTTAACATCCCACTGAAAACAGGACCATTAAATGTACATATCTTTAATTGCTACCGATAATTCACTTACCTGAGGACCAATACTGCCATTTCTGTGGGGAGCCTTCCATACAGACCTCAAGTCACCACGTGTTACTTCAGCGGTATAGGGCATGTGCCTGTATTTGATATGTCTTCGGTGGCAAGGAAGTAGAGACCGTTTTTTCCTTTTTGTAGAGTGGGTTAGTGAACACATGACCGTGCGTGCTTACAAGTGTGTGTGTGTGTGTGTGTGTGTGTGTGTGTGTTGTAAGAGACAGAGAGACTCAGAGTCCATATTCAATACTGCATGAGTTTTTGAATGTGTAGCAAAACAGGGAATGTTTGTTGTTTACATTATTATGTAAACTAGGGGGACAGACTGGGTGATCTACAGGCAATTATTTGCTCTACTTAATTGCTAAGTCTCCATTTCACATAAGAAAATGCACCTTCTTCAAATCCTGGAAGCCTTGGTGAGTCACAGTCCGCAGACAGCTCCTTGTTTCTGTCTCCCCTTCATGCTCACCCTCGCTTGTGACTTACTGGAATTTAATTAATGCCTTTTGGGGTTTGCCCCAGTCCCACGTTCTGAAATAGCCCCTGGATACTTCTGTACAATCATAGTCCCAACCCAAGCCATCCATTCTTCCTCTCAGAAAAATCAAGGTCTTTGTTAATCCCGTGTTTGTATTATTAGAGTCAGTTAAAGTAGTCTCATTCCAAACAAGAAAAGAAGGTCTTTTAGACCTTAGAGTCATTACCGCCTTATGAATTTTACCTCCAATCATTAGAAGGGTATCTCTTTAACCATCACAAAAAGAAATTCTTATCAGTGATCACAATGGCCAGACCTTTAGTCAGGAATCTTCCCAAGAAAATACTGCACATCAAGCAACTGTCCCACACTGATGCCTGAATGTCTTTTACCACTTCTGAGGCAAAATCCATTGATATGGTATCATTTTTGTTACACATTATTTTCAGCCCAAAAGAATAGAGCGGAGTATGATACAATTAGAACACAATGCACAGGCAGCAGCAAATTATCTAAAAGGCTCCTGCTCCCTGGGCACCCCACCCCAAACAGCACAAAATATACGGTACGTGTTGAGTTTTGGAAATCCTAACTCCTCATTTCTCCATTTCGCCATCAGAAGAGACACAAAGCAAATTATTTACATAGTTTAAAATACAGCATGATCTATGTATATATGTATATTTAACTTCGAGAACATCGCTAGGTGGCAGCTGGTATTCTAAACATCATTATGCATTCCACCCAATGCAATGGAATACAGATTATTTATAAAATGAAAAATTAGGTGCTCCACATTTAAAGGCCAAGATTTTTTTTCTAGGTCAAAAGAATGAAAGTTTTAGCAATCCTTAAAAAAAAAAAAAAAGCACTGCCAATTCTTGCTTATTAGGCAGCAATGATTAAGTTGGTGCTTTTCCCAGCACCTCCCTCAATGTCCCTCCCCAACCCTCACCCGCCCCTGTCCCCCCCTTCTACGGCTGACGACGCTACGGCATTTTTTTTTTTGCTGCTTCATGGAGCACTGAGAGGAAAGGGAGGCCAAGGCAGCTCATTTTGTTACTCTAACCGGGTCTTAATACCAGTCAGGAGGGATACACAGGCTGAACCCGCAGGCTTAAAGCAAAACTTTCGGATCATGGTGGATTTTTAGTGACCTGTGCCCTCCGCTTTCTAAGTACTAAAGATAATGAAGCATTTTTCTTTTTCTTTTCTGTCCTCTTCTTGACTTGAGTAACAAATACCATTGCACCATTCCCACTGCAAAGCCCAATTTTCACATTTACCTGAGACGCTGTTGGCCTATGCAGAAGGACACCCCCCTCTCAGAACGTTCCGGCTACAAGAAGCATAACGGACCACAGTTGCTGAGTTCCAGATCCATCAGCACATTGGCTCCAAGTCACGCTTCCCATGGGCTGCTCCCCACTGCCTGGGCCCAGAAGGGATATTGAGACAAGCCTGTTTCTGGACGACACAGGCCAGCTCTCACACAAGGACTCCCGAAGCCTTGTGGAATCTTCGTCAGACTGTCCTTGGGTTTGGGAGCTTCCAAACAGCCTTCCCCTCCCTCAGGGTCAGCCGTGCGCTGCATTCTGGCCGCTCTCCTGGCCTCTTCCAGCTCCTGCCCTGTTTTCTCTCACAGACATTTCTCCTCATACAATCCTTACACATTTATTTCCTTCTTGGGGCTTGTTTCTCAAAGTACCCGAACTCGTACTATACGGACTATAATTCTGTGTGAAATCAGGTATAGGAAAGAATGAACCAGGAATCACTGAAATCCTTGTAGGCATTACAATGTGTGTGTGTGTGTGTGTGTGTGTGTGTGTGTGTGTACGCATGCGTGTGCGTGTGTGTGTGTCTGTCTTTGCGAGTGTGCGCACACCTGTGTGTGCTGACTCAGGAATCCCTGGTTCACAAATGGCCAACTCGGAATAACTGTTCTAGCTCACCTCAAACAATACTCATCAGGTGGCTAGAGGAATTTCTTCTTCTTTCTGATTTGCCAATGATGATTACTTTCTTCTAGTCCTTTAGCCCCAAATGATAGAGAACCTGCTGTTACCTGGGATTCGGGCTGGCTTCTGAGGCAGTCCAAGCGGTGACACAGGGCTACCGGGCTGAGGCTAACTCATGATGCCTTGTGGCTATCCTGGTCCTGTCTCTGGCCACCCAGTCCTGTCTACCGATCTCAAGTCCCTCTTCCCAGACATGCTTCCCTTTCTCAACAGAGAAGACCAGCTCAGCATCAGGTACTACGAGAGTTCCCCCAAAAAGCAAGGCGGGTGTCCCAAGAAACATCTCGATCAGCCGCTTTAAGTTCTTCGTAAATCGGAACAAGGAAAGATTGAAGGTACAGTAGGATTGAGGGTAAAGTGGGAAGCCTATGGAAGAAGTTGACAGAGAAGGCAGAGCCACCATGATGGTGACTAAAATCTCTAAGTAGGCTTGTCCATTGCTGGCCCTTGAGAAGAAAGATAGAAGCTACGAGAAAGAAGACCAGAAGTATCCCCAGTGGTTTATGCCACATACGGGGAGCTCTCCCTGAACCATTCAGCCCCATGGGGCTTTGCTGTGACCAGCCATGGCAGAAAGACACCCCCTTCTTCCATGTCACTGTCTGGCTGACAGAAAGGGAAGGATGGATGGAATCTGAGGGAGCTTCCATGGAAGAGGCAGTAGCCCCACAATACGGCATGGTGGAGCGCACCCCACTCTGCCAAGGGAACCGCCATGTGTCCAAAACAGAATTTCCCCCCCCCCCCCCCCACGCTCTGCTGTCTGTTCGTTGGTGGTGATTTGTACCACTCTGAATCCCAAGGGTTTCTCCCTGAGAAACCCAGTCTTAGAACCCGTGGTATTATTAGAACTATCTCCAGGTGAATTATGACTTAGAGAGACATTTGCTACCCTTGTTTATCACAGTTCTTCAATGGCAAAGCACATTTCGAGATCCAAACCACAGACATTAATAACCCAGAATATGATCCATTCATAAGCTGAGTAGTAGCCATGTTAAGGATGTGGAATACATCCTCGCTTAGAAAATTATTATCATTTATCAGTTTGAGCTATTCTTTCATGGTCTGATATTTTTCTTTCATGGTATTTTTGGAGCTCTGCTTGGTTTCTTTAACTTCCGTGCTCAGAAGCTAGTTACTTAACAACATTTGTTTCTATGAGTGATGTTGCTTTGTGCTCTTAAACTCCAATTAAAAATTGGTAGAGATCTGACATATCAGCAAATAGAATCTGAAGGAGACTTTAAGCATTAATCGGATGCAGTGATTCTCAGGATGTGGCCTTGGGATCAGCAGCATTAGCAAGATCTGGGAGTCATCAGAAATGCAAATTATCAGCCCCATTCGACACCTTCTAAACCTGACTCTCGGGGGGTGGGGCCCGGAGTTGCGTTTTAACAAGCTCTCCAGATGATTCTGATCCCTGCTCAAGTTTGGGAACCACTGACCTCATGAGTCTACCACATTTAGGCCAGGGATTATAGCACTCATGGGTTCTGTATGTGGTTTTAAGGGCGCTAGAGGTAATCATCCCTGTAGAGAGCCCTGAAACAGCTCTGAGAATGAGTCTTGCCTTTTATTTTATTTTTCTAAGATTTTATTTATTAGAGAGAGAGACGGAGAGCATGAGCAGGGGGAGAAGCAAGAGGAGGGGGACAAGCAGACTCCGTGCTCAGTGAGGAGCCCAGCACGGGGCTTGACCTCACAACCTTGGGATCATGACCTGAGCCCAGATCAAGAGGCAGATACTCAACAGACTGAGCCATCTAGGTGTCCTGAGTCTTGACTTTTAAAAGAGTTTTCAATCCAGTTGGGGAAACTCCCACACATGAAATCAAGAGATAGCTGACAGGACAATACATCATCAAATGGGCACAAACTTAACTGTACGGCAGGATATTCAAGTGGCAGGAACCATATTGCTGGACTATATCTATTTGAATATGATTCAACATTTGCCTTACAAACTGATAATTAATACTGATGGCCAGATATTCCTCTAGTAAGTGAGGAAAAAAAGAGGCTAAAGCTTTTTTTTTTCCCCTGGACCCCAAGAATTGGGTTAGGGCTAAATTTAATCTTGTCTTTAAATGTGCTTTTTTTTTTTTTTTTTGTCTTCAAAGACAGTGACTCCACAGCCTTTCTCAGCAAATCATGGCAGTATTTGAATGCTGTGAGAGCTGAGAGAGGTTTTCATGCCCAGCTGAGAGCCTTTCTTATTGACCAGAAAAAAAAGCTCTTCATAGCTAATTCATAATTGCAACTGTGAGGCAGTGGGATGGGAAAACTTTCTGTAAAGTTGAAAAGTTCTGCGTAAGTTGGATATTCACTATGGTTATTATTACTATTGTTTGATTTAAACAGTGGTTCCGCTTCTGCCTGAGAAGGCTTAATGATTGTGTTGATTCCAAAATGACAACGTGAGAAGGGAAGGTTCACAGGCAGTTTAAAATTAAAAGCAAAAACCAAAACAAAAACCCCTATTTCCTCATTCTGTCTGTAGATGTGTCGGAAAATGTGCAACAGACAAATCAAAAGCCCCAGGCTTTCTGTTGCTCTCGAGATTTTTTTTCTAAGTTGCTGAAATGACATGAAATCAAATCCCTTTGAAAGGTGGATGGCCTCACAGATAATTCTATAGATCTGATCCTAAAACTAAAAAAAGGGAATGATTGGCTCACTTTTGGTGGTCATTAATTCTTTCAAGTTACAAACATACCATTTAGTAAATTACCTTTTCCAAGACACTAAATGACATCTTAAAGGTCTGAAAGTGTTAAATCACCTTCTAAAAGTGGTCAGTTTACCCCTTAATCACTGATAGCATCCATCCAAATAGCTTCAATTTCTTCAGTACTAGATTCTGATAATTATAAAGCACTTTTATAGACATTATCAAATTATCCTTAATACCAAAGTTAGGGTGGGGAAAAGGGAGCACTCCGCCCCTCTCCCCCACCGCCAAATGATTTTCGAACTTCCCTGGTAAAGGAATACCATGGTTTTCAAAAATTTTAATTATAAATTTGTCCAGTAGTTGCAAAATACTATCCAAACGTCATGCTTTCTTTTTTACCGGTCATGCTTTTTCCTTAAGTGTCACAAGGAAGCCATCTAGTTTAATATCTTCTTGATTCAAATTTATCCTTTCAGGCTGAATGGGAGTATATGGTATTAGAATTTAGATTCTGGCCTAGGATAACATCATTCTGAATTTTTTTTTTTTTTTTGGACAACTGTGAATATGGTGGGCACTCAACAGCTTTGATCCTGAGACATTTCTAGGGGTCAGTAGGCAATTTCAGGCTAGAGCGTGGATGGCTAAGGACTCACTGCTACACTTCCACTGGGATCAACATGGTCAGCTGACGACCTCAGGAGGGTGAGCCCCCTTCTTCGCCTAAATGGTCACCGCTGCCTTATTCATGTGACTTCCACCCTGACTTAAGTTTTCTATGCATCCCCAAAAGTCATAAGTTAAGTCTAGTTCACGAATTACCTTACCATTGTCCAATAAACCAAGTGACTAAAAGTTTCCTTCAAAGTAGAAATTGGTCATTACAAACAAATGTGGGATACAGTGAACCTCTGAACCCATAGAGGAACTTTGGAGAGATTTCAGTCTATCAGGCAACAGCCCGTGTATGTTCTTGTCCCATTCTTCACTTAAATCTCTAGGTTTTAGCTTCATGGGTTGCTTGTACATATACTTTTGACCAATTTTGAGGGAAAGCTCTAAGCCTTGATGTGGGAGGAATGTGAAAGACCCCATTCCGTGGCAAAGGTTAAAGACAATAACCTTAAGCGTGGAACAGAAGGGAAATACTTTTTCAGGGTTGACTAAAACAGAATTTTCTTAGAGAGAAGGTTAATCCATTTGACTTACCAAGGTGGTATTTTACATTAAAACATGACACTTGAATGCAGGGATCAGAAGGCCACGCAACAGAGTAGAACCTACCTTGGCATTAGCCAAGGGTTTGGGTGACCTTCAGAGATCCTCAAAGAAATATTAAATTTTTTTTCTGACTTTTCTCCCATCATCTCCCTCTTGCCTCTATTCCCTCATTATAGTTCTTGGAAAGAGACCCTTGTTATACTCTATTTTCTCTGTTACCTCAAGCACAAAAACTTCTTATGGCAGAATTATGGTCATATCCTAGAACAAGTGGTGGTTCTAAGGGCTCTTTGAAATCTGTATGTTGCTACAGAAAGCCAAAGGAGACAGGGCAGAGCTAGAGGACTGACACCCAGAACTCCATTCTGTTTCTTCTGAAACCTCCATGTGCTCCCGTGGGACTTTTGGGTTAAAAGTGGGAAAGAAGGAACAGCCTTTTCTAACTTTAGATTCGATTTTCACCTTTCATCTGTACTTGGATTGGAAAAAAAAAAAAAATCTGAGGTGGAAAAAGAAAAGAAAAGAAAAGAAAAAGTATACCAAGAAAGACAATGAAAAATTAACTGAAAAATCCTAAATTAAATAATGTGGGAAAAGTTTCAAATATCTTTTCTTTTTTTGAACTAAATCTTCAGTATCCCTGGCAACGTTGTTTAATGAGTCAAATGAAGAAATCTACCTGCGTGAGAATGTCATGCACTCCTTCAACACGGTAATATTTCACACTGTATTTTTGGTTTTTCTCTTCAGGAAGTCAATATCCCAAACTATAAATACACAGTGTAATCTTCTGCCAATAAAATGAGGTCAGCTTTCCTTTGGGTCTCCTTTAAAACTTGAGATCATTATCCCCTACTCCAAATCCCCTCACCTACTTAAAGAACTTACCTTTTCTCTCTGTCTCTCTCTCTCTCTCTCTTTTTAGGGAAAAGAACAGAAGCCTTATAATTCCCAATTAACTCTTTGGCCTTCCTTAGGCCTCAAAAGAAAAAAAGAAAAAAATGAGTTGTAAAAGGATCATATTGGAATTCAAAGTCCATTCAGCAGCTGGGGGCTGTGCTAAAGAAACAGGTAGAGATATCAGAGCAGTGAGATTCTCATCCTTGTTCTGTTCTCTTTAATCCCATTAGCCAAAGAGAATGCTGTACTTTGGGAAATTGAGGAGGAGCGAGTTGTCTGGCTAGGGGCATAACTGGTTACAATACCTCCCTCTAAAATGTGCCTAGCGTTATTTAAATCTATAAAGCTAATGCCCAATTAAGAAGAAAAAGGAGGCAGATTCTCATACCTATTAGGTTGGCTGTAAAATATAAGAATGACCTAACTCTGCCTTGAGCAGAACAACCAGCCAGATCTAACAAGAAGTCTTTGCTACCCACCCTGCTCGGTTAAGAAGTGGGATGTTGTGTCAAATCAAACACTGTTTAATAGAGTATTATCAGAAATACCAGGTATGCATTACTAATTTGCAAGATATGGAATATAAGAAAAGACTTCAACACTAAAACACACGGAACACATTTTTGTCTTTCTCTGATGATCCAGACATTTCAGAGTATTTCACTGCCTCTAGGTCACCATTACGAACCTCAGTTTTCACTATGCCCAGGGAAGCATGGTTCTATCAATTAACAGAGGTTTCCATTTGACAGAGCGTTCTAACAACCAGCTTTCCCAGTATATTGTTTGTACTGGGTGGGTAGGAGATGCAACATGAATACCGATCAGTTGGGTTTTTTTTTTTTTTTTTTTTTTTTGCACAGAAAGGCAGTCCATTGGTTCGGCATCTCAAAGAGTGCTGGCTTCCTGTGGTTTGGATGGCAAAGATTTAGGGGAAAGAAAGACCCTTGGCCATTAACAATGGGTAGGAGTGGAGAGAGCTGGTTCACCATTATCCTTAGAGCACACAGAACAGAAAACTTTCCAGTTGTAAAGTCTCTGGCTTCTAGAGCTCCAGTATCCTCAAGGAGGAGGGTGCCACGGGCTGGAGGGTCTTCTAGGAGCTTTACTACCTGGCTATAAAATCCGAATGGCAGTTTAAAGCCATCCTGAGCAGCTGGAGAGTTTTGGAGCCCGAAGCAGGAATCCTGACAGCTTCCCGCGTATGCTGATAAGCACGGCGCAGGAATGAAAGTATGCCGCTGCTAATCTTTCTTCAGTTTGGGTCACCCAAGGTGACAGCCACTGGTGCTAATTGAAAAGGAAAACGATAATTCAATGCTGTAACACTTTTCACCTACCTCACGCTTTTTCATCCAGAAGGCGAAAAAACATTTTTATACAAAGGAAAATAAGGTAGCTTGCCCCTGGGGTATGGGTCATTCTCTGTCTTTGAAAAGCCCAGGCAATACCTATGTGATGACAGCGCCTTCTGCAGATGAGCCAGAAAGACCCGAGGAGGGAAAATGACATATTCGATTCTAGAACCGGACGGAAGAACACAGGCTGGAGATTCAAGAACATTCTTGCCATCCCACGCCTGTCAGAGCACCCAACTGGAGGCTGATCAGTCTCCCTTGTAAAATGCATGTAACAATTTTCTTTTTAAAGAAAAAAAAAAAAAACTTTTTTTTTTTTTTTTCTGTGCAGAACTCAAAGTGTTTTAAATGCTCAGGAAATATTTAAGGACGATAATCACAGTCTGCCGCTGAATGTAAAATGCTGCACAGAAACCAGGACGGGCCATAAAGAAAGCCTACCTACGCTGATGACAGATCTGCAGGAGGTCAGAGCTGTAAAGCGCCATGAAACATATCTGGCTTAGTCTGTTTGGGTCTGCTGGAACAAAACTATCGAAGACGAGGTGGTATAAGCAACTAACGTTTATTTCTCCTGGTTCTGGAGACCGGAAGTCTCATATGAAGATGCCAGAAGGTCCCGCCTCTTGGTGAGGACATTCTTCCTGGTTTGCAGATGGCCGCCTTCTTGTTCCAACTTCCCATGGCGGACAGAGATGATCTTTCTCAGGGCCCTAAGCCTATTCCAGGGGGCTTTACACTCATGAGGTAATCACCTTTTCTAACAGTCCCCAACTCCTAATAACATCTCCCTGGGAACTAGGCCTTCAGCATATGAATGTGGGTGGGGGCAGGGCTCAGACATCAGTCCACGGCATTATTACACTGAATCTGGAGCTTCCTGAGACTACAAAAATGTGTTGGCCTAGTTTGTGACATGCCAGGACGTAGGTACACAGCGGTGATAACGTGGCCCTAGTCTTTGGGTGTTTTCTAATGTATCGGAAAGGCAGAGTAGTGAGAACACAGTTCAACATGGAGGGCAGGGCCGTCAGCTTTCCCAACCCGAGGCCCTGGGTCCCAGCCTTGCCAGGAGGCTCTGCGCTCCCCGCACGTGCCCTGCAGCAAGTCAGCCTAGGGCAAAATAGCTCGGGCAGATGGCTGGCTTTCTCACTTCCATCTCCCTGGCTCCACAGTTGGTGCTATCTCCCCCTTTCAAAATGTGGTTCATTCTAGAAACAGATGAGTTGGTACACGTAGTCCTTCTGAGGATAGATCCCCGGGAAGTCCGCCGCGGAGCCTGGGAGAAGCGTTATCTCTGGGAAGAAGCCAAGCCCAGATTTCAGGGGAACATCTCCCTCAAGCTTGAACAAGTTTTCCTTTCTTGTTGAAACCCGTTCAGTTCCCTCCCTCTGCCCTCCTCTCTAGACAGATGGACACACAAGGAGACAGATCCGTGCTTATTTTGGTCTAAACATTTCTTTGACGAAGTACAGCTTTCAGCCAGGCTCGGTTACGTATTGCTCAAGAAACACTCACACCCAATCTGTCTACCTCAGCCCCGCCTGCGGAACTCTTCCAGAACATTCCCCAAGTCCCCGCGCCCCTCAGAAACAGACAACAGGAACGCCAACGGGACCCCACAGAACCACCCCCCCAAACAACAGGAAGCGCTTCTAACGTGGTCCCCCGTGAGCATCCCCGCAGCCTGGCATGAAGACGCAGCAGACGACACCATCCCGATGATGGAGATGGCGACACTACAGAAATCTTGGTCAGTTTGAGAGTAAAGGACTTGTAGGTCTGTTCTGGCCTCCAAACCAGGTCTCACCCACGAACTGGCAGCTCTTTTGAAGAGACATAAATGCCGAGACCAGTGAAAAGCTGGGGAGCTCTGTCAGGGACCAGTCATTTTACTGCGAGGCCGGGACCCTGGACGCTGCCACGTGAGGTCTTCCCACTGACCTTGGCCTGTCTGCTTTCTTTCTAGGGAGTGAGAGACAGAGGGAGAGAGGGACTATTCAGCAGTCCACCAGGCAAACTCCTGAACCGCTGTTTAAAGCAGAACCCAGTTCAAAAAAATAAATAAATAAATAAAAATAAATAAATAAAGCAGAAGCCCGTTAATTCCAGTAGCTTCCTCTGACCTCAGCTCACACTGCCTTACAAGTGAATCAATTCATCCTTTTACGTTCAAACTGAGGGCATCCTGGGATCATCTCCCAGAGAGGGAATGACTCCCTTAGGAAGCGTACACACAAAACAGCACGCTAATTCGACCACAGGGCTAAGGTACCATTACTAGTAATGACTGCTTTCAATAAATTAACCAGTACCCACGGTCATGGCTGAAGACATAAACCAGTTTGAGAGAATTAGGAGGAAAACGGGTCACATGAGAAAGAGACTATGAATTATCATATGAGGAAAAGTCAACCATTCCAGAGTGCCGAAGCCAAGAGACAACTTGGTAGAGAAGATGGCTGCTTATACATCGTTTGAGGCATGCCCTGTGGAGGATTCTGTGCATGCTCCTGAGGGCCCAGAAAACAGAGATGGGACCTGCCGCTGATGACACAGGGAGGCAGAGTTTGTTACATTATAAAAGGGTCTGAGATTTCAGGGCCATCTGCTAGGTGTGAGGCACTCCTAGGGTGCCCAGAGAACCGCGTGCCCCCATCTTGTACAGCAGATGTTATTTAACATTGTGGTGGGGAACATGGGAGGCTCAGTTGGTTAAGTGTCTGCCTTCGGCTCGGGTCCTGGTCCTGGGATCGAGGGCTGGGTGGGGCTCCCTGCTCACCGGGGAGCTTGCTTCTCCCTGTCCCTCTGCCTCTCCCCCTGCTCATGCTCTCTCTCTCTCTCCCTCTCTCAAATAAATAAACAAGATGTTAAAAAAAACACACCCCATAATACTGTGGTAGAGAAGTTAGCAACCAAGGATCAGAGAAGTTGTGAGACACTTGCTTCAGGTCATAGTGCTTATAAGAGGCAGAACTAGGATTGGATCCAAGTCTGGGCCACCCGCAAAAGCGTGCCCCTGGGCCCGCAGCCACCCGCAGGAACATGGCTGCGAGGAAGGGCCAGGAACATGCACTAAACACAGTATCTGGAACAGCTTCCACCTGTGACAGAAAGCAGTTTCTCTAAAAAGAATCTTAAAACCCTAAAGTTTTGATTACGGGCTGCGCTTGAAGAAATAGAGTGGAGAGACCCCAAGCTTGCATTCGTCTTTCCTTCACTTCTATTTAAGGGCGGTTTCGTGGCAGCGATAAAGTAAAATAACTCAGGGTCGACGTTAGGTGAGCTCCCCAACAAATAGCCAGAAACAAGCATGTTGAGGAAGCAGGATGTTGCTACACGAAGACCTGTGGACTGATGCAGCTACGTGAGACCCCAAAAGCCAGGGCAGACGGACCCTCTGTTGCCCTGCCCTTCCCATTTCGGTCTCACAAGTGCAATTGTTCCATCTGAACAATTCCCAATGACGACCTGATTTGCAGCGACGGGCCCAGGAGGAAGCGAGGAGCTCCGCTGAGCCTTTCGAGCCTCGGCTTCCTTTGCTTCTCTGAGCTTTGGTTTCCTTGTGAGTAGCATGAAGGGACCCCCGCGGCCGCTCGCTCCTCCGCCTACACACACCCCAGCACATTCCCATGATAACAGCCCCACGTCTTGTCTTATGACTGAAATGACTGCGTCTGAGCACAGCATGTGGCTAAGAATATCGCGCTGTGGATGACAGCCCGGGAGCCAGACGGCTCGGCCTTAAATCTCGGCTCCCACCCCGGACCAGCTGTGGGACCCGCAAAGCCTTCAACCTCTCTCCTCCTCTGAGTCCGAGTCTCCGCATCCGTGAGATGCGGGTATGGACGGCACCTGGACCGTGTGGTTGACCGAACGTTCAGTGAGTGAATGAGTGGGTGTCATCATTACTATTATGGGGGGCCAGTGTCCTCCGTGGGTCAGTTCATCCGTGGGGCTTTGAAGAACCCCCACATAAAGGGTCTACTCCAGCAGGGAGGAGTGGTAGATTAGGGATTGGGCCTAGAAAGCTGCTAAATCCACGGGGGATGGGGGGATGCCCTGAGGCACAACTAGAGGCAAAGTTACCATGGCCCCCAGAGGTTGACTTGCCCAGTATGGCTGAGTGAGAAGCACACGTGCTTTCGACTCAGACAGCCTGGGTTCAAACCCTGCCTTTGCCACTTCTTAGCCACGTGGCCTGAAGCTAATCACTTCCGTCCTGTGTGTCTCAGTTTTCTCATCTGTAAAATGGAGAGAGTTAGTACCATCTTGCTGAGAATGTAGTTGTGAGGCTTAGAGAGAGATCTGGGGGAGCTCCAGCAGGCAATCAATAAATGATGCTTTACGAAATGGGCACTTACCCTGACACAGATTGCTCAAACCAGAAGGAAAGACAATAGAAATGGGAGAAGTACTGGCTACTTGGGGCCTTCGGAATAGGCAGCGAATCTTCTAAGAACTATGAATTACAATTTATCTTTTTTAGATAACAAATACACCTGTATGCTACTTGTTTCCCCCTTTTGAACAAAGCAAATTTATGTACTCTTGGCTACATATTGCTGTTTTTTTTTCTTTTCTTTTCACTTAACAATATATCTTGGGGATTTTTCCAAATCAGTACACACAGAAGATCCTCATTTTTATTCTACAGAAACATGGTATTCTGCTGAAGTGAGGTCTCGTGACTGAATCTGGTCCCCCACAGAAGGGCAGGTCGGTGGTTTTCTAGCATTTTCTCGTACAAATGATGCAGAACTGAGTAACTCTAAAATAAACGTCTTCACACAAATACACCTATAGGATAAATTCCTAGAAGTGAAATCACTGGATTGGGAGGTTTGTGTATTTTTCATTTTGTTAGAAATCACCAAGTCCCCCTCTGTAGACTTTAGGCTAATCTGTAACCACATTGGCAACAAGAGGGAGACAATTTCTCACACCCCCATCAACACAACTCTCTTGCCAAACCTCTGGTTTACCAATGGTCACAAGCGTGACCTCATAGTCTAATTTGCCTTACAAGTACAGGGGTGCCTATTTTAGTATATTTTAGGATTCTTTCAATACTCTTCTCTGGGCAATGATTATTCCTATCTTTTGCCCATTTCTCTGTCGTTTTGTTGGACTTTGTCATTTTGATTTATAGCAGCTCTTTACATATTTGAGTTGGCAGGCCTTGGTCTGTGATATGAATTGCAAATTTTTCTTTTAGCTTGTCATTTATTTTTTGACTTTTCTTATTGCTATTTCTTCCTTTTTTTTTTTTTTTAAGGAGTTAAATGTATCTACTATTTCTGGTATGGCTTTTGGGTTTGGTATCCGAGTTTTAAAAAGGCTTCCCCACTCTGATGTTATTGGAGAATTCTCTCCTGGTTTCCTCTGACAGATTTACTGTCTTGAGTTCTGCACTGAAATCTCTGACCCATTTGAAGCACATTCTGGTGTAAGATATGTATCTTTTTTTTTTAATAGACTTAATTCTTTTACTTATATTTAGAGAAGAAAAACTTTTTAAGAAATCATATATACGGTAAGGAAAATAAAAAACAGCCCTGAAAATTTCAAGCAAAGAGAAAATGAACAGTCCTTCGTGTTAGGTAACTCCAACAGCCGACTTTTTTTCCGTTTTCCTGGTGCGAACGCGCATTCAACATTCTTCTCCTCCTTTTCAACAGTTGTCACTCATTTACTAAAAATATTAATCTTCACAGTGAACCAAATTAAAAATTACAGATGGTAACAGTGAGTGAAAATTTCTTAAGATGGCATCATTGTCCCTTTCCAGTGACTCCTTCTTCGTGCGGGCAATCTTATCTCCTCTATCGCCAATGCTTTCAATGCCTCAGTACAATAACAATATAATCATAAAAGCTAATTAGTAAAGATTTTGTGTCTTGTTAATGATGCACAATTGATTATGGCTTGAGGACAGAATGAGACTAACCATTCATCCGTGAGGAGCCTTGCATTTTATCTTCCTACAATATGTAGGTGATGACATTTTTATTACTGTTTTTCTATCATGCAGACATCGGAACCGACTCGTCAGTCTGATTTTCTCTAGCATGATCTTTTACTGTCGTCAAACCTGAGTCCCTTAAAAATGTACAGATCATTCTGGATGCCTGATTACAGGAAGAACAAGGAGAATTAATTAAACAATGGCCAAATGGTGAACAACAATCAAGGCATCACTACTCCACACTATCTCTGCTTTATTTTTTAGGCTATATTCTTCCCATAAAGCCATAGGCCATAATTACGTTCTACAAGCGCCTAAACAAAAACTCACTTTAAAGTAGACACTTAAGCCACTAATCTTTTTTCCTGGACCATCTCATAGTCATTCATTCTTTCTTAATAAATAGATGTAGTCAGACATGGATATAGATAAGTGTTAAAATATTTATGTAGAGAAAGGGACACCATGACAGAGACTCTGGGACTCCCCAACACATGTCACTTCCCGGGGTCCGTGCTGTGCCCCATTCCTGCCCTGAGTCCAATTCCTGTCTTCCTTCTCAGTTAAAGGTTTCCTTCTCCACCTCAAGAGTCTCCGACTCCAAAGCTGTGTGCAACTGTAGCTGCCGTCTTTGGAGGTCCGGTGCAGCACCCAGTTTTTCAAAGGGATGGGAGTTCAGCTCTTGCCTGAGCTGGTGTGGACCCCACAGCTGTGAAGAGAAAAGCACAGACTAGGTGCGGAATTTCCACGGGTAAGGGTTAAGAGTCTGTTATGGTTATGACATGGACCTTCCCTCAGAATGTACTACTAAGACAGTAATTCTGATGGATTAATTCCCTGTTGCTATTCCCTGACATTTGAGAATGTCCAAAGACATTCTCATCTGTAGAGAGGCTCTAAGGCTGCACTCCCATGACCTTCACTCCCGCGCGTGGCCCCTTCCCTGCCTGACCCTGGGCACTGCTCTGGCTGGAGGCTGTCCTGTCTCTCTCTGCCTTACACTCTTCTTCCTCACTTTGGACGGTGAGGCTGAAGGGACAGCTCGAGAAGCTCCAAGTGTAGAAGACTAAGAGGGAATCCGTCATCGGAAGAAGTGACTGGTCTTTGGAGAAGAGATCCAGACCTCTCTCCAGGCAGAGCGCCCTTCCTCTCTCACATGAGTCTGCGTGCTTGGCCATGGCCTCATTATATCAGGGCCAAAAAGGCAAGATGTGGAGTTGCATGGGGGACCAGAGGGTCATTTCATTGGAAAAGTGTGAATCCACTTCCTTCCTCTTTGCCCAAGAGTAAAGGGGCTGGCTCTAAGGGAGAGACACTGGCTGAACTAGGAAGCCCGAGCAGAATGCACAGAATTGAGGAAGCCTCCAATGTTGAAAACTAGCATCCTTGGAGGAGCGGAAGAGCACGGCGCCATGTCCACGCACCCAACTGCCCTTCCGCTGGCGGGTGGCTATTCACTGAACAGAAATTTACCAAAATCCGGGCTTGAGCGCTTGGAGCTACAAACCAGAAGCAGGTGCCGAAGATGAGTTCCTGGCAGGCTTAAAGAGTACGTCCTGAGCACTGCGGGGACTGGCTTTTATAGACACCCAAAGTCTAGCTAAATAGCAGATCACAGAACAGGGAGGGTCACCAATGGGACATGAGCTATTTTCAAGAATTACCACAATAAGATCTCAAGGGCATGACTGCTGCCCCGTACCATTCCACAAAGTGAAAGTCTGACTGTGCTGAAACTTGCCGTTACAAGGTGTTTTTCATAGAAATTCTCCTTCGGTTTGGTGTGGGTTTAGCTCGTCGGATGCCAGGCATGACCTACCTTTGTAACAGGCGTTTCACAGGAGACATCTTAATCTGTGCTGCCGGCTGCTCTTCTGTCTCATATATTTTTAACAGAGCTTTTATGTTTTAAACTTGTGGCCTGAGGCAACTTAATCACAAAAGTTGCAATTTCATATGCAAAAAATGATCCATAAGTAAATGGCGTTCAGTTTCCAAAAGAGGGTGGCAGTGATGGGAAACCACAGACGTAGTTACAGTTCCTGTCTCCGTGGTGAAATCTTTGCATGTCCTCCACACTTCCCAGTAAAGGGCAGTCCCTGGGAGAGGGTGTGGAGTGAGAGCAGACCCCCTGCTCTTCCCACCCTCAGAATAAAATCAAAAGCATGTTAATACCCATCTCCCCCTCTGGTTGCTACTATTTGTAAGAACACTGTGCAGTTCCTTTGCCCTGTTGTCTCCATCTGAAACTCTGACGGGTGTAAGCCTCTTGCCCTATTGGCTCAGACCCAGTGTTTGCTGGGGCCACGGACAGAAGCCACCATCCTAACGGACTGCGAGGCACTTGCTCTCAACTGCAACAAGCTTAGAGTAAGTTTCTCTGACACGCAAAGTAAGTTCCCAGACACCCAAAGCTACAAGGTCCTTCCCCAGCTCAAGCCTCCTGTTCTGTTCAAGAGCACACAGTGAGGGGGCACCTGGGTGGCTCAGTGGGTTAAAGCCTCTGCCTTGGCTCAGGTCATGATCCCAGGGTCCTGGGATCGAGCCCCACATCAGGCTCTCTGCTCTGTGGTGAGCCTGCTCCCCCCACCCCCTGCCCGCCTCTCTGCCTACTTGTGATTTCTGTCTGTCAAATAAATAAATAAATAATCCTTTTTTCTTTCTTTCAAAGATTTTATTTATTTATTTGAGAGAGAGAGAGACAGTGAGAGAGAGCATGAGAAGCGAGAAAGTCAGAAGGAGAAACAGACTCCCCGTGGAGCTTGGAGCCTGATGTGGGACTCGATCCCGGGACTCTGGGGTCATGACCCAAGCCAAAGGCAGTTACCTAACCAACTGAGCCACCCAGGCACCCAAATAAATAAATAATCTTTATTAAAAAAAAAAAAAAAAGTCAAAGTTCTGTCAACCAGAAGAATGTCAATCTTTTATGTAGATACAGGAAGGGTTTTTAGCCGGAAACTGATCCTTATGGTGTGAGTCTGGGTTTCTAGGTGGGATTCCACAAGCCCGAGTGAGAACCCCACCTGTTATCCCACATCTACGCCATCCCCTCCCTCTTGTCCACAGTGGTGAAAGGACTCTGGGGCGAGGCTCCTTAGGGACACGGCCCCCGTGGAAAGCAGTCAGGTTTGGGGACTGATAGCATATTCCAGAAAATGCAGGAACTTTGGAAGTGAGACAGAGATTAATGGAGAGAGAAAGAATATGGGAGGGGGGGGGGGTTCAGGGGCTGGATAAGGCAGCCTTAGAGGAGGAGGAAACATCCACAGGGAACACCCTCAGGTTCTGGGAGGGAAGACTTTACAAGCTCTCTTAGTCTTCTCCCAGGGCTATAACACAACCCCTTAGACTGGGTGGCACTTAAGCAAAAGATATTTAGTTCTGGACAACCAGAAGTCCAAGATCAAGGCACTGACAAGGTCATATTCTCATGAAGGCCCTCTTCTTGGCTCAGAGCTGATATTTCATCACATGGTGGAAGGGGCTGAGTGGTCCTCTCTGCAGCCTCTTTTATAAGGGCACTAATCCCATTCATGAGGGCTCCCCCCATGACTTAAATCCCTCCCACTAGTACTATCACTTTTGGGGGTTGGGACCTTAACATATGGATTTTGGGGGGACGTGAACATTCAAAATGTATCATAGACCAAATGTTTTTCACCCTGTATTTCTTTCTCCTTCCCCCTGGAGATTGCCCCCCACACCCCCCCCCCCCCCCCCCGCACTCCTAATTCTGTCTGAATAAATACTGACTTCACTCATTGTATAGTCACTCACTGACTTCACTGCATTGTGTGTCTGTGTTCATTCTGGGGGACCAAGGTCAAGGCAATATTTGGAACCAAATGACAATAATACAGGAAAAGCAGTTGCTCTCCCTCTGCTATGTCCAGCACACATGTAGGCAGCACACATTTTAGGTAAGTATAATGGAAACTAGGAAGATGTGCAAGAAGCCAGTGGCAGCCAGTACATGGTGCAGAAGGAATTTCAACAAGGGATCGATCACATGAAGAAGGACCATGGGAGGTGGCAAGGGTCCATGACTTAGAAGGTAAAACGTGATGGCTTCTGTGCAAGGCAGTTTGCTTGTCTCAGAAAGGGATGTGTGCAGGCAGAGAGGGGAAGTGCTCCAAGGTTCAGACCACTGGGCAGAATTGAGTCCATAGCAGAGAAGAAGGTCCCCCCGCTGAAGGATGGTCAGACTTTGCCTTGGCCTTCTCAACATCCTCAAGGCCCTCTGAAATGTTCTGAAAAGAGCCCATGTAGTTGGTAGAGGACAAGGTTAGGGCCCACAGACCTCTAAGAAGCTTGATAAAGCAGCAGAATCTCAAGTTCTATGGCCAAACACAGAAGCGCCATGAGACAATGTGAGGTTCTGGCAGTGGGCCCCATGTTTAGGACCACCCAACATTCAAGGGCGCAGCACTCCAGGCCTAACCTTCAAGGGCATCCTTGTGAGGCTACTCCATTTTTTGCTTCTACTTGGATAAGAAAGAGATTTAATGGCAAGATGTAACCTTCCTGGGAGATGTCACTCCCTTCCTGGTGACAGAGAAGAAAGGCGTAGTGAGGGCTCTGCTGGACAGTGAGCTCTATTTCAGGGGTGAGTATGGAAGAGTATGGAATCCAAGAGTATGGAATCGTAGGGCCATGGTCAAAGAAGGTCCACCAGGCTGTTCCCCAAGTCCTCCCACAGGTGTCCCCACACCCACTCTCTCGTTATGTGGCCCAATGGGGTTTCTGGTATAATGCAGAGGCCCATCCCCTAGTTTAACTGAGCGAAGTGAGTGGCACAGCGGTGCCGGGCCTGGATCCTAGACCGATGCCAACCTGGATCCCTTCTGTGCATTAGCCTGTGTGACCAGGACCGAGTGGGTAACTCACATCTGCTGATTTGTACTGCATATCCCGTGTGTCTTCGCGTGAGCCAGGTGGAGGCTGGGAGCAAAGAGAAGCTTCTCTGGCTCACCCAGCTGGCGAGGCCTAGAGCACCACTTGGTTAGTCCAGGAGATGACTCCATGCAAGGGCGGGGTCTGCAGCCCCTTACCCTGAGGGGTGGGCGGAGAGGCAGGGGAGCGCAGGGAATTGTTCTAGTTTGAGAGGATGCCTCAGTGCACCCTTGTGCTACCTCTCAGTGTCTCACGGAAGAGCTAGTTGGGAAATCGAGTGGGAGGGGCTTACACTTAGATGGAGGAGTGGTTCCGTCACCAGGTTGGGTCATCACACAAGGCTATGCTTGAAACTACCCTTCGATAACGTGTCCATTTTGTGGAACTTCAGGGAACGATGTAGGACACAGTATGTACTCACCAAGGGAATCACAGATCTGAGTCCTCCTCCTGCGCTGAACATAGGCCTGTCCCCCTAACCACGGAGAGCGAATCGAGACACGAGGGCTCTGTGGTGTTATCAGAGACGGCTGCTCGCTCGATCAGCGACCTGACCTACCGCCCGAGGCAGCCCACGGATGGGTGAATGCGCGGGCAGGCCCACTGTTTCTCTGAACTACTGGGGAGCACTGGGAACTAGGACATGGTGTTTGGGAAGTTAGTGGACCAGATCACCAAACTAACTTAAACCAACGCGCCCTTTGTATTACACATAGAAACGTGTTGTGAGAAGCGGGAGGCAGGTCAGTGCCCTCTAGGACCCTCAGAGAAGGAACCGCATTGCCACGCCTAGTTAGATTCAGATAGCAAAATGCAATGCCTTACCACGCTCAACTGCTGTTCTCACAGAAAGGGAAGGACTACATGTGTGCAGCCTTCTCAGGGTTGCGTGGATACTCATGTTCTCAGCTGCATATTGGCCGGGGTCACACTGGATGTGGTCTTGGCATGTGCTGAAAGTGCAGAATTTCGGCCTCCGGTGTTTGCCGGGGCTCAGCAGTAGAGATGCCAACACTGTTGCCGAGGCCTAGGCTGGGTCCGTCATCTGAGAGACCAGTCCTGGGGGTAGCTCTCTACTGGGAAGGGGGGGGTTGCAGGGTGTGGTCCAAAGTCTGAGGGTCCCTCCGGGGCTCCACCTTTGCAGTCCTGTTATGAGACTAGAACCGAGGGAGAAGAGGAGATCCAGAGCTGCGGAGGCGGCCGAAGGGGACCAGGAAATGAAGGTTTCTTCCACAGGCCTGGGGACTCGGGCCCTGGCAGGAATGGCCACTCGCCAACTAGAGACAGACCCAGGATTGCAGGGTCGCGAGTCGGAACCAGCTGATGCTGTCAGCTTATGCTCTGCTCTTCCTAACGCCTGAGGCACAGCAGACACCAAAAGTGCCAAGACGAGACAACAACAACGTTCGTTTGTTCAACAAATGTTTATGGAGCAGCTACTCTATGTCAGGTCCCATTGTAGACTTTTGGGATACGGCAGTGAACAAGAGGCAGAAATCCCTGCCTTGGTGGGGCTAACGTACTAGTGGGCAGGGATGGACCAAGAAACAAATAAACTAGTAAAAACGTATAATGCCCAGTGGTGCCCGACACTGCGGAATAATGGCTGGGAACTCGTACAAGAAAATTTCTATTTTTTTTTTTTTTAAGATTTTATTCATTTACTTGAGAGAAGGCATGAGAAGGGGGAGAGTCAAAGGAAGAAGCACACACCCCGCTGAGCAGGGAGCGTGATGTGGGACTCGATCCTGGGACTCCAGGACCATGGCCTGAGCTGAAGGCAGTCGCTTAACCGACTGAGCCACCCAGCCGCCCCAGAGAACTTCTATCTATCAGGCACTGTTCTAAGTACTTTCCCTACGTGAACCTCGTCTGTCCTCAGGACAGCCCCATTCTTGTTGCATCTCTATTCTATGGATGAGAAAACGGAGGCCTCAAGAGGTTGATGTAACCACCCAAGGTTCTACAATCTGGGAAACTGAAGAGCCAGGAATTCCCTCTCCCACGGGCACATGGCCCCAGAGTCCACACTCCCAGTCATCTGTACGCTGCAGGGGGAAGGGGGGCAGAGTGGAAGGGATGCTGGGGGTAGGGTCGGGCTGGGAGTGTGATTTTAAATAGGGACATCGTGGAAAGCCTCACAGGGAAGGTGACCGTTAAGCAAATCCTGCACAGAGGTGAGGGTGGGAGACAGGAGTCTGCCCAAGGGAAGATCTTTCCCTCCAAAGCCCTCAAAGCTGGAGGGAGAGGACTAAGAGGCTGGCCTGGCTGGGGCGGAGGACCCAGGTGGGGACCAGCAGGGCATGAGGCAGAGCTTCCTGGGCATGGAAATGCACAGGACGCCTGTGGCTTTTGATCTGAGTCCGAGGGGAGGTGGGGCTCGGTCTGGTTTTCGTACGAAAGTTCTTGCTAAGCTGAGAATACATGACGGTTTTCCAGGGCTGTAGCCAGGAAAGCAGTCAGAGGAAGGCCGAGCTCCAGAAACCCAAGAAATGCCACTGTGGGCTGGAGGCAGGAGGGGTCAGCAGGCCTAAGGGTCCCACCAGGCTCATGGGGAAGTCTGCGTGGACATGCCCTGGGGCTGTGCAGGCCCCATCAGATGCGCCGTCCACACAGACCCAGCGACCTGCAGAGCAGGGTCCGGAGACTCTGAATACGAGAGGAAACACGAGTTTCCTCTGCCTGTGCTGCCCTGTGCACTCACCAGATATTACCCCCTGACACTCTCAGTGACGTGCTTACTGGTATCAGCCATTCCTGCTTACCTCACCTCACTTAACTTTCCCTCAGGACTCTGATTCCTCTTCTTTTCCTCAACTAATACTTCTCTGGGCATCACCTTGAACTCCACACCCCAGCCCACATGTCTCTAACTTCCACGTGTGCATCTGTGGTTCCTGTTTCCTGTCCCACAGACTCAGCCCCATGGTCCCTCCCACGTGGCTCTTCCTCTCCATGCCCCGGATTTCCCGACCGCTAGGTCGGATCTGTACTTGTACCTCAATCCTCCTTTGCTCTTTGCTCGTGGCCAAATGACTATAAATTATTCTCCGAGACGTCTTCTCTTTCCATGCCCACTGCCATGCCAACACCCCTCCCGATTCCCTCTCCCTGGATGGTTTTGATGGTCTCCCAACTGGTTGCACTTTTTCCCAGATCAACCATCACTATGGACCCTTGTGAGCCCAAGCTGGCCAAAGATGAGCTGTGACCCTTGCTTGGAACTCCTCGACAGCTCCTTACTGCCTGGCGTACCGGCGCACGTGCCCCCGCGTGCAGTTAACAACCCCCCTAAATACATCCGGAACCCGTCTCCAGCTTCACTGTCCCCTGGGTAACCTCGACACACCTCAGCCTGCGCGGCAGGTGACTTGCGTGTCTTCTGCACTTTCCTGCCTCACGCTCTTGGAGCTTGGAGTTCCACATGTGGTCCACCAGCTTTCTCGGCTACCCTCTTCATGAAGACTTTCGTTTTCCTCCAAAGCCAAAGCACTTCCTCTCTCTTCTAAAGTAACACGTTTCTCTTATGCATTTGTGGCACAGATGCAGACTTTGGTCATACTCCACTATGAGTGACCTTGGATGCAGAAAGTTGGAGGCATCATTGAACATCTGCATGCATCTGGCAGAAAGTACTCCAGATGCCAGGTACCTAGGTGCTAGGTACCTGGGTCTAGATCCTCATTACTCATTCATTTCTTTATTCTCATTACTCATATCCTCATGACTCATTAATTTCTTTATTCCACAAACATGGAAATCCAGGCACGAAGGACACAAAGGTAGCAAGATACTGATCCCCTCTTCAATATGCTTGTTAGGCACTTAACACAACATGAAATAATTTACAAATTACGGGAGTGGTAATCCTCAGTTAACAAGTATGTTTCACGCTACCTTCTACTCCCGCCCTCATAAATCAAGGTAATTACTTGGCAATCTGGCTGGGCCTTGTAAGGCAAAAGAGCCGCTCATGTCTCGTGTCAACCGGTGAACAGGGAGGAGAGGAAAAAAGTAGATTACGCTGCTTCCCATCTGTGCCCAGTCAGCTCTAAATCTCCAGGAAAAATGTGCTCAGGATCGCCGAAGCCAGATCCTTCCAACGGTGCCCGGAATGCAGGGTCTCGGGCAGTCGGTAAGCGGCCGGCCATAGCAGGTGGGCAGGCCTATCTGAAACCTTGCAGTGATCTTTTATGCTTGGGAGAGAGAGCACCTGCACTTCTAAAGGATTTAAAAGGCTACCCTACCTCCCCCGACTGTCCGCACAGCACGCAGAGAGGGACTGTGAAGGTCTGACTGCGGCACACGTTGCCCATTTCAGAGGGGCCCCGAGAAATGGAAAACACCACTGTCTGCTCAAGCTCTGGTGCCATTCTGGTATCTTCCCAAGACTGTGTTCTCATCAGATGGGAGACTCCAAGACGGGGCCAGCGAGTAGCTGAAATGCCTCCTAAAACTGAAACTAAGGACGATGTGGGTAGTCAGTGTGTTGTTGTGGTTCGGAGGCTCGGGAGCAAGTCTGCTTGGGCCGGGACCCCAACTCCGCCACATACAAGCCGTGTGATGTCAGGGGAGGTCTATCTCTCTCTGCTCCATCTCTAAGTGGACATAGTAATCGTCCTTAGAAGTTTTGCTGTATTAAGTGAATTACTACTTAAAAGATGCTTAGAACAGTGCCTGGCAAGCATTAGCATCATATAAGTGTTTATTAAATTGAAAATAAAATAGCCAGGGGCAGGGTGCCTGGGTGGCTTAGTCAGTTAAACGTCTGTCTGCCTTTGGTTCAGGTCATGATCTCAGGGTCCTGGGATCGAGTCCCCTGTCTGGCTCCTTGCTTAGCGGGGAGTCTGCTTCTCCCTCTGCCTCATCCCCTCGCTTGTGGGTGCGTTCTCTCTCTCAAATAAATAAATAAATCTTCAAAAAAAATTTTTTTTGAAACTCTACCATTTTTTTAAAGCATCGTTTTAAAGAAAAGAAACAGAGGGCCCCTGTGCCCATCGGTAACCCCACACAGCACCAGGGGTCCCCATCATGACCTCACGGCTAGGTGTAGAATGACTCTCCGTTCCTGACGGTGGGGGGCAGGGAGGGGGGGCGCCAACGTTACTTGTGGGACAAGCAGGAGAGTAAGTTCTGCTGTACACAGTAAATTTTTCTACTCACTACTCTCTCAAACAGAAGGAAAACATCCAAAAAGGAGGGGGAGAAAAATCTTCTCCAAATGGTACTTGAGTAAACCTGAACATACGAGGGCTTGGTGGGTGATGTAAGCCTCTGCGTAGGTGCCACGCGCGCCACCGCATTAACGAGCATCACGTGCAGCCCTTTGGGGAGAGAAAGTCCCCAAATTGGCCCTCTTTATGCCTTGTTTCCTCCTTTATGTGCAATTTCATCTTTCCGGGGCCTACATAAATCTCTCTCCCCAGTATTCTCTTCCCATTACGAGTGAGCGGCCGTAATGACAGCCACCTGTTTTAACGACAAAGCCAGGATGTCATCCTTTTCAGCGGAGTGTTGTTAATCTAAGTAACCTTTCCCTTCAGGAATGCCATCCCCACCCTCGCGCAGTTACAAGCCATTTCCAGAGCACCTGTTCCCCCTCTAGTTTTAAAAGGTAAATTCCTCCCCAAGGGGGCCCCCTGCTCCTACCCCAGTCCCCTGCTACGCGCTTTGTATAAATCTTGCACTTGGTGGTTTTCTCCATCACACCAGCAGGGGGAAAGAGAGGGGAAGACGGAGACATATTGTTCGAGCAAGCACATTAACACACTGTAATAGCCCAGTCGGAAATTTGTCAACATCGTTAACTGCCACCTTCCTGGGCTTCTGTCCTGGAACAGCTGCTGATGCTGCCCCCGGGCCCTTGCGCGGCCTCGCCTTCCCCGGACGTCAGGTTTGCAGCGGCCACCCGCGCGGTGGGGTTCAGTTTCTGGGACTGCGCTGATCGCCGCTCGCCACTCATGCGCACAGGACCCCCCAGAGCTCTGGGTCCCTGCACTGAGCCCGAGCACCGGTCCCAGGCTCACCAACCCTGGTCTGGCAGCCAGGCCCGGAAACTGCCCATGTCAGAAGTGTCCTGGCAAACCCAGCGACTGCACACACACGTGGCTCTCGACTTGCCTGCAGCCCTCTGGACGCAGGGTAGCAGGAAGCGGAGGTGACACAGGCCTCAGGTCAAGGGCTGCCTCTTTGTCTTGCAGGCCGCAAGCCTGCAGGTAAGCTTTGGCATCTAGACAAAAGGCTGTGGTGAGACAGGAGAACACGTGCCAGGCCCTGGCAGGGAGCAAGTCTGAGCCCGCCTTACCTGCTTTTTCCCTGCTTTTTCCCGCCTCCCTTGAACACCTAGTCCTGACCACCCTCCCAGGCCGGGCTGAGTCCCGCCTCCTCCATGAGGCCTTCCCAGACTCTCCTTGCTGGCACCACTACTGCCCCAGTCTATTCTTGGGTGCATCGTCAGGACACCCACGGATGCCACCAGTCCCACAGATGGATCTGAACCCCCCAGTACCTTCTCTTTCTTCCATTCTGTTTAAATGGAAGTGTAGGCTCTCTCCTCTCTAGCTGACCTGTGCTCCGGGAGCCATACCCTCTTGCCTTCCCAAGGACTGAACCCTTTGTCCTCAACCTCTCTACCGATTCCTTCTATGCATTTAGACACGCACACATCGCTCCTGTCTTTAAGAAACACCGCGCCTCAAAGCCCATCATTTCCCACCAGCGACCACTGCCTCTCTTTGTCCCCTCTGATGCTAAGCGCCTTCAGTGAATCTTCTAGACTTGCTCACTTCCAACTCCCTTCTAAACCCACTCCAATCTGGCTACCTTCTTACCTCTCAGGTCAATAACTGTGCTGGACACACCTATCCCTCCTGTTCCCTTGGGCATGTAATTCCTGAGGGCCTAGTCCAGGCTCCCTGCCCTTTCCATGCAAAATTCCTTCCTGGGTCAAATATGCTCCCAAGCTTCAAAGGTTATCTGTTTGCTAATGACTTCTGAAATTATATTTATATCCACACTGAGGGAAGAAGTATAACAAGAAGAAGGAAATGGTAACGATATCAAACACTGCTGAGAGGCTCAACAGTGTGGGCACTCAAGTGTCTCTACGTGGGATTGGATTTGGCTGGAATGAGTCACTGGCAAACTCTGAAAGGTTCTGTTGGTGGGAGTAGAGGCAAAGCTCTCACTGGCAGATCAACTACCTAAGCCTGAAGAGGCACCGTGTGCCCAAGACGTACTGGCTATATCATCGTGGAGGGACTAGGGTCTGGACTTTCTTTCTCCTGTGTTGGCAGAACACTCCTCTTTGGGCCATGGCCAGCCCACCCTCAGATGGTCAAGTTACAAAGTCAACCCCTTCAGGAGCCATCTGAGGTGGGTGACAGAACTAGTTTGTTGAGAACAGTGTTTTGCCTAGGGCTCTAGAGTTCTAGAACATCCCACACCCCCACCCTCTCCCAATCCAGTCCTATATCTGGTACCTGATTTTTCCCTTTGAGAATCTGCTCATTCCAGTAAGAAGTGCACACTTAAGTTTCTCCTCCTGCCATCTGTCTAGATCCCAGGTCCACCAGTTCCTCTCCTTCAGAACTCAACCAACTCTTGCTTCAGTGCCACTGGGGGAGTTCTGCCTCTCACGGGGAGTCCTTCCATAGTGATACCGATCTCATCATCCCCTAGAGCAGATGCAGAGTCCTGTCCTGAGCCTACACTTGGCTTTAACTTTGGTTCCTTCTTAGCTAGGGTGGGGACAATTTTCTATTATGGAAGAAATAATTAATGATCATATTCTTCTTGGCCCTATGATTTCTTTCTTCTTCACCATCAAGATACTAATCCACATCACCACAAATAATTGAGTCTTTCCTAGAACACAATATTTAAGCTACAGCAAAACAAAGCAATACACTCTCCATCAGCTTGCAATTTGGAAATCATATTTGTGTAAGAAGCTTCAATAATGGCCCCCAGTGATCCTTACCTCCTTGTGTTCGTGTCCTTGTACAATCCCTCTTTTGAGTATGGGCTGGATCTTATGACTCATTTATAATGAAGGGGATACATTAACAGTGACAGGATGTCATTGATGAGATTAGGTGATAAAAAGACTATGACTTCCATCTTGCAGGCCATATCTCATGTCTGACTATATTAGAAGCCATCTTACCTATGGAGGGGCCCACATAGTAGGAAAGTGGGGGGAGCCCCAGTCGACAGAAAACCAGGCCAGGGAGGCTCATTCTAATAGCCCACACGAAACTGAATCCTTCCAACAACCATGTGAATGGCCTTAAAAGTGGGTCTTTCCCCAGTTGAGTTTTCACATGAGATCACAGCCCTGGCCAAAACCCTCCCTCGCAGCTTTGTGAGAGATCCTGAAACGCAAGCCTTCAGATTCCTGACCCAGAGTGTTTGTTTCTTGAGGCTGCTAAAGTTTGGGGTAATTTGTTACACAAAAGCAGGTTGAAGAGCAGGGAAAAAACACACCCAAGACATTTTTTCTCCCCCTGAATCCTAAGTCAAAATGGCGATAGAGAAATGCATGGCTGAAATTCGAACATGATGACAGATGTGGCATCAGTGAAAGTCACTTGACTTTTGATTTCAAGGTTAACTATTCAGAAGAAAATAGCGTTCAATTCCCACCATCCCAACAGAATAAATGAAGGAGATAATTAGTTGTTGCTTGCTTCGTGTCACTTGCTTGTTTTATGTAGCTGTTTTGGGCAGATGGAAAGTGAGTCTAGCATCCAAGTGCAGTGTTAGCATTAATGAATTCCCAAAATATTCTTTTTTTTTTTTTTTTCTGGGGTAGATTTACTTTATAACTACCACCACTGCCAACCAAAAATTAAATCAATAAATCAGGATGAGGAAATTGTCAGGAGCTAGGAGTCCTGCTAGAAGAAAGCAAGTGTTTATGGGGTGAATTCCCACAGCCCTGTGTAACCAGCCGGCCCCCCCCCACCCCCATTCCAGGCCCATGGGAGGCCTAGAGAGAGAGAGAGAGAGGCAGTCGCAGACCTGAGGGCATGGAAACACTTCTGGGCCCGTGTGGGCTTTAGTGTCTTTGAGGCCCATTCTCCACTACTCAGGAAAGGGGGAAAAACTCTTTTTGCTTGTGTTTCTGTTTCTGGCAAGGGATAAGTACTTCCAACTTATTAACTCTTTGCTAATACTGTCAAACTGTGCACGCTTGATAGTGCTTTCCCAAGTGCCTCTTTTTTTTTTTTTTTCTGGTGTGATCTATCTACAGCAACATCACTCGTGCCCCAGAGAAAGGGACACAAGAGCAGGCCTGGACTATCAGTGACGAAGTTAACACAGTTGTCACAGTGGGAGAGGGCTGCCTGGTAGAGAAATGGCCCTTCAAGGTTTTTTTACACGTTTGCTGAATCAAGGGACAATCGGGATTGTCGCTTCAAAAGAGCCACATGATCAAAATCAGCAAATAAACAAAACAAAACAAAAATAACCCAACAATGAAACAGAACCACTTATTTTTGGAAGGAGCTCCTCCCTCCAGGCCTCCTCCCAACATACGTACGTACCATCCACACGTAGGAACATATTCCCATCTATGCTTGCGATGGGAATGCAGAGAAACACTCTCGGGTGATAACAGTATACCCCCATAATGAGAAGTAACACAACAATAATTCCAGGCAATACATGCTCTTTCTAGATATTCCAACACTGAGCGTCATGTATTTGAAACATCTGTGTGATTTACTGAATCTTGTACTCTTCGTTCAAATATGTCAGTAGAATGTAAACAAAACCATTTGTGTTGTGCTAACATCTTGCTATCTGGAAACATCCAGGTAAGCAAAGTAACATTTCTGTTGTTGTCTAGAGGCCAGACGTTTACTGTCCCAGCCTTTCTTCCCACAACCAAGAAGCCAGTCACTTCCCTGTTTTCTAGTCTAAGGCTTAGCACGGATAATGCACACCGCAAGCTCGTCAATGATTCACTAATCACTAGAAACTGACTGGAATGTTGGAAGTTCATATACAGTAGAAAATCAAAGATGAATATATGCTTAACCTTTTGAAAAATGATGTGGATATAACATCAGATGTGGATATAACCTAACCCTGGATGTTTAAGGAGGAAGTCCCCTAGAGCCAGCCCCTCGAGTTGAGTGGGTAGATGCGTAGGGCTATCTGCTCTCATGCTTACCCTGGCTTACCTTTGCCTGTCTCTACATGCATAATAAATCTGGCAAGCACAGAATGTAGATATGAGCTTGGGGACCTAAGTCAGAAGTAAAACATCATAAAAAAAAACAAAAACAAAAACAAAAAAAGAAAATAACAACTTTGTGGGATACCAGTGGGGTTAAGTGCCCCACTCCTGTTTTCAGTTCAGGTTGTGATCCCAGGGTCCCAGGATCAGGTCCCACACTGGGCTCTGTGATCAGCATGGAGTCTGTTTGGGATTCTCTCCCTGTCCCTCTGCTCCTTCCCCCTACTCATGCACCCGCTCTCTCTCTCTCTCTCTCTCAAAATAAATAAATAAATAAAATATTAAGAAAACAAAAACCAAAAAACCTCTCTGAAATCTTTGATGTAGCGACACTGTTGGCTAATGTATAGCCAATGCTGGCATTTCCGAATCTGAGTCATTCATTTTTTTTCCCTCGCCTCCTCTTCTTCCTTCTTTCGTTCACTAAATAAATATTCATTAAGCACCTGTTGGGTTCCAGGCGCTGTAATCAGTGCTGGGAATATAACAGTGATGCCTTGATAAGATACTGCCCATGCCCTGCTTTAATGCCCTGCGTTTGCCTGGTGGGTCTCCTGCAGATCCTTCCCCAGAAGCCTGTGAATTTCTGCCTCTTTCTGTCTTTCAGGGAGTGAAAGAGCTATTTTCCTGGACTTTGGAGTGTTTGGCCCGAGCATGGGGAAGTGCCCAAGAGTGAGGCTCTCAGAGGATCATCGACCACTGAAGGATAAGCCATTATGGGAGATAGCCCAGCTGGCTTACCTCTCAGTAGGACAGTGTCCCCAGGGTGCCCGGTGTGCTGGGATCCCCGTTACCTGGGCAGTACCCCACTCATGAGCGTATGTTTACTGGCGGTCTTCCCTTCCAGCATCACTTTCCCACTCCGATCTTTGACTCAGGATTAGTTTTGGGGGAAACTCTTTGACCGGACCAACTCACGGCGGGGGGGGGGGGGGGGCACAGAAAAGTTACCAAATTGCCACAACACTCCTATTTTTTTTTTTTCCCCAAGTAGGAAAATAGCAGAATGCTAAACTAATTCAAATTCAGAATCCTCTACAGTTAAGCTGCCTGGTAGGTTTGCAATGGTATTTTTAACATATCCCTAAGTGTTGTGAAAATCCATAAAGTATTCATTCAAGTGAAATTTGAAGGACACAGAAAACACAGGCATATTCTCTGAAAGAATTACCATGTGACTGGCATTTTTCATTCTCTAAACTTAAAGATAATCCTTTGGCATTTGGGTTTTTGGAATGGCTGTACTACTCAACTTTTTGTGAAAGCTAAAAAAAACATTTCCTATTCTGCAAAACAGCATTAGACCCTGAACCAAACCAATTCTTCTTGGTAAACTTTACTCGAATGCTATTTTTTTTTTTTAATCAACGTCACATGCCTATTAGAAAACAAAGAACAGCTGGCTTTTCACTAAAGCGATTATTTTTCATTCCTGAATTCTGAATATTCAGTGTTACCTGTCTCTCTCCTTCCTCTTGAGTCATTGCAAATTAGATCGCTATATTCAAGACACCTCAGTTTACTTCAGTAAAGGGGACAGGATGAATAGGAAATAGAAGGAGAAAGAGAGAAGCAATATTATTTCTCTAATACTTTTCAGCTTCATATGGAATGAATAAACCAAAGACAATTTTAACATCTGCATAGTCTATAAATGTCAGTTTCCAGAAATCAGCTCCACAGCCCATGAATTGACGACAGTGGTGAAACTGATTGCTGAATATAGATATATATTTTCATGCTGCCATGCCACCTAGACTTATATGTCTACAGTCCCTGTACAGAATGGGAACTCAATTACTTGACATAAATAAAACTTCATATTTGCAAAATAAAAACTTTCTAATAGCAAACTTCTGGTCTCTCCTCTGATGATAGCTTACTTGTCATAAACTCAGAATTGAAAGTCAGATCTTGATTGATACTGTATCCTAAACCCATACAGGCTTGATAATAGAACACCACCTTTATTTCATTCTTTTCAATCTGCAGGCTTCTACAGTGGTTTTATTACTCAGAGTTCTTCAGTGGTTTTATTACTCAGAGTTTGAAAAGAAATTACTCCTGCAGTGGCAGTTTCCAAAACGCTTTGTAGTGTCTTCTCAAAAAGTAAATAGTGACAAGCCAACCACAGATAAGGTAGAACAGTATGATTAAAAGCATCCTTTCTTGAAGGCTTGGATTAGAATTGGTAAGTGACTATTGCTTGTTTTAAACAAGATGTGGCTGGCGGGTCCATGGTCCCTTGCTGCTGACACGGTGGTCTTCGACCGGAATCCTTAGAACTCCCGTGGGAACTTGCTAGAAATGCAAAAGGTCAGGTCTCACCACAAGCCAACTGGATCAGAATATGCATTTCAGTGAAACCCTCGGGTGATTTACATGTGCACTCAAATTGGAGAAACACTGTTGTACAACATGACATAACAAGGTATAAATGGAAACACTGAAAATGAAGTTTTTGTCCCCAGGGTCTAGGAGGGGAACGGGCCAGAAGTTACCAGAGAAGTGTGGCGGTGGGGGGAGGTCCAGAAAAACCAGAAAGTCAAGGGGTTTCTCAGTCTATGGCCCCCCGAACAAGCCTTAGTGATACCTGGAGTCCATCCACACTAAGCAAATATCAGCTTGTCCAGCAAACCCAAATTGTGTGGTCATGAGGACTTCCTTTGGACTCTCTGAAGCTCTATTCATCTGTTGAACAAGGAGATGACACAGAGTAACTCCATCTAGCTCTCAACTCCTATCATTCAACAGACAGAAAAGCAACAAGTTGGGAGATACAGTGCGGGGGTCGGGGGAGGAGACCGTTCACGCAACACAAGGACATTTTCACAATTCTTGTGCAGATTACTTTCTGATCTCTGGGCAATTTCTACATTAAAATGGGATTATTGTTCCACTGAGTAACTTTTTATTTTTTTTTTAAGGAAAAACATTTATTTGTGGCGAGTTTATTTTTGTATTGAGTGAGAGAAAACATTTCTTCACCCTTAATTCTTCTAAAGGTCTTACTGCTTCTTTCTGCTCTCTGGAAGTCAAGTACGCTGCACACATGCATCAGAGAAGGGAGAGAATCCAGCCAGAGGTGGAGAGGAAGAGAGAAGAGTGAAGTATGGCAGCACTGTCTGCGGTCACTGGGCTGAGAAGTCATGGTGCCCACGCTGACGTCATCGTGCACTCCAGACCTCGGTTCTTTTACGGGGTCTCACTTCCCAATTCTAAAGTAATGCAGTCACCCCAGTGGATGCCTGAATCCTTGGCTAGTCTCAACCCCATTTACCCTGTGTTTTTTTTCCCATACAAACACACCTATGATGAAGTTCGATTCACACATCGGGCACAGAAAGAGATGAACAATAGTAACTAACAACAAAATAGAATAACCGTAACAAGACATGGTAATACAAGTTACGTGGATGTGGTCTCTCCACATATTGTATTGCACTGTACTCCCCCTAACTCTGTGCAATGCCGTGAGATGATAAGACACCCGTCTGATGATCTGAAGACAGGTGAATGACGTAGGCATTTTGACAGCGTGAAGTTATGATCCCCCTTCTTGGCCAAAAGGAAGCTTATCTGCTTCTGGGTGTGGTTGACCTAAATCCATGGAAAGTGACACCACAGAGAAGGGGACTACTGCCCTGTCCTTTACTGTAGCTAGAACAGGAACATCGTTTTTCAGTCGACACAAGCATCCCCGTATGATGTATGAATGGGTGTACACACTGACAAGCAAAATTTAAAATCTACATGACTCAACAGCCCTTGGGCTGTACACTACCAGGTAGCCTCTTTGGGACCGATTTCCCCTTCACTGCTATACCAAAAGTTGTCCGGAGGCATCTCCAAACGAATCTCTGCTCTTTTACAGGAAACGGTAATGTATAATATTTAGGCGACGCCACGGCGAGCTTACAAAATTAGCAGCAAAAACATCGCGCTACTTTTGGGTTTCAAATCACCGTGATATTCAAGAGAAACTCTTGCATCATGGACGTTGAACTTGGATCAGACTTTCTCAACTGAACCCTGTCAGCTGCCAGAGCGTCAGGCAAGAACCCAGAAAAGATAAAACTCCAGTCAGGATGTAATTAGCCAAGCAGTACCAGGCCAAGGCCAAACGAGAACAGGAGGCATGCACCGTTCTGTCGCCAACAGAACCCCCTGAACAGTGTCACGTACCCGATTTTTGCGGTGAATGTTAGGAACAAGATGGCACATAAGGTGGGTGTTTAAAAAGAAAGCGTAGTTGAATATGTAAGGCACCCCAGAAAACTTTTCGCTTTATTCCCCTGAGAACTTGCCAGAATGAACTAGAAACCATTCAGTATTACACTGTCTCTGCCTCGACATTACTTGTCCTCGAGGACTCCCTGTCAAACTTGAATCTTGCCTCACTTGGCAAGGGGCACCCCACTGTGAAAGACAATGGCAAATCCCCTTTGTGTATACGCAGTGACAATGAAACTTTCTTGCAAACAGCTCCCGAGGCCACCAGAAACGTTCCTCTGGATATCTGGCCTGATCTCAAACTCAACAGAAAACAACCCTCTTTGTAACCCCGCATTTCCGAGCAAACACTAACTCCAGACCTCCCTGGGTTTTGTGGGTGATACCAGGACATTCCCAACCTGGAAACCTGATCATTGTTTGGACTGCTCTCTCCTTCACTGCCTGGGTTTAAGCAAGTCACATTGATGTGTTTTCCCCAATATTTTCTGTAATCAACTGTTGCTTTTTTCTTTCTGTGGAGACCAGTCTAGTTCATACATTTATTATCCTGATTAGAGCGATTTAGAAAATGCCCATTTACTCATTAACTCATTTGGCGCCTATCTGAGCCCCTACTATGTGCTGTGGGCACTGTCTTAGGGGTTCAAGGATAAAAAGATGAGCAACATGGACGTGGTCTTCGTCCTTGGGGAGCTCACAGGCTGTTGGAGCTCCTCCCATTGAAATAACATTTTGCAGGACACCATCAGGTCACCTTACGAACACATTCTGAAACATATACTCATCGTGCACAAATGCCGACTGAAAACAAAGCAAACCAAAAGCAAAATTCTTCCCATCATTTTAAAGCTTGCAAGCTGGCTTCCACCTGCTTCTCTAATCCCCTATTTTACTATTTTCTCAACAAACCGTCAGGCTGAAAGCAGCCGGCCCAATCTCCGTTTCGGGACACTTCCTATTTCTTATTCTTTGCTTTGTTACTGCTGTTTCTTTTCCCAGAAGATCTACACCCTCCATCATGATATTTTTCGACTGTCATACAAAAAAATGGCATGTCTCCCTTCTGAACTTAAATATTTGGTCAATTTACATAACACTTATGGTATTCAATAAAAATGTTCCTGACTTCTCACGGGACAGACTCCACTCGGAACTAAGGATCTGGGGAAGAGTATTCTTTCTCCTACTAGGATTCACATTTCCACCTTTCAAGTCTTCTGGTTCTTAAAGGCAGGGATCATAGTACCTTGCAACCTCCATAGGGCCTTACGTATTTCCTTGTTCATAGGGGTGAATCAATGATGCAGCTAGCAATAATGATATTGTTAGTACCAACAGGGGCATTTTAAAATTTCACTATTTTTTATGTCAATAATCATCTTCATTATTCATTAAATATTTTTTTTAATGGCGAACTATCCACAGAAACCTAATTTCATGTAAAGCCTAATTTGGGGATGAAGTCCCTTTACTGTGGAGGGGGAACTTGGTGCACTCTAATGAATTATGAGCCATCGGATGTCAGTCTTGTAGATGCTAGTTCCATCGGTCTGAATCTGGGTGAGGAAGGGTCTCGAATATTGTATTCTGGTGGTAAAGTAGAAGTTCCAGTATTCATGCTTCCCATGGGGTTCCCCAAGGGATTCTCTTTAGAATTCCTTCTGTAGCTCAGCATTACTCTTTAAAGTTACATCTCTCTTCCCCTAAAAAAAGCATGAAAAGGAGAGAGTTAAGGATGAATGGTCTGGCTAAATGGTGAATTTATTTTCTCTGTTGGCTTGTGTCACTGCTCCAGTTTGGTTTTATATAGTGTTATGTGAGTTTAATGTTGCTTATTTGAAAAATGGAAACAACAGAGGATGCTTGAGTGGTTTGGACCCAAAAGGAAATCTGTACTTTTGCCAGAAAAAAGGAAAAGGGAAATCCATAACAGGAACATTTACAAAATCTAACTGGAAAAGAAAGGTTCATGAGGTTTAAAAAAAAGTATGTATATATAAAGGTGAATTTTATTGATTTATAGACCACTGGTAGCTTGGAAAGTCCAAACCTCAGTGGAGGCTCGTATTTCCGAAGATGCAAAAACCAAGCCAGCTCTGAACAGGGAGAGCAACTCTCCCACCTGGTGTTTTGTCAAAGCTCAGCAGACAGCCAAATCCAGAACCCTTCAGGGAAGCGAGAACAACTTTTTCTCCCCGCGAGTACACTTCCTATGACAAAGTGGTATTAAGTAAATCTGAGAAAATTGTATTTAACACATCCTTGTATCTTGGTGATGTCCCTTTAAATGCAAAAGAAAATGAATGATGGAAGATTAGGAAACAGAATTATTTATCCAAGAGGCTGCAATAGCTCTGTGAATGCTGGGGCCAGGAGTTCTTCTTATTCTGCTGTGGCTTACCTTCCTGCCTGCTGTGTGTGTGTGCGTGTGTGCGTGTGTGTGTGTGTGTGCAAGTGTGTGTGCGTGCATGTGTGCGCGCGTGCGTATGTGTGTGTGTGTGCGTGCGTGTGTAGCTCCCCTTCAGTCTCAGGAAGTGGAACTCTGACATAGCAAATAAGAATTCTAATTACAAAATTACATCTTCCATGGAAACGTTTGCTACCCCTTTGCTCTGGAAGCTCTAAAGATAGGGATGCTTCCACAAACAGAATGAATGAAGCCCCAGTTCTCAATGGGGACAAATTCAGGAAACGGCAGGTTTTATCTTAAAAAAATTCAACTGATACACAAAAGCTCTCGTGCGTGCCGATAATGGAATTATCAAATTGGGATAAATGTGCTTTTAAGAATTTTTATTTTGATCATTTATTTCAGGTTAACACTTGTGGATAATATAGCTTTGAGTTACAGAGCAGATAAGGAAAATGTAAAAAAAAAAAAAATTAGGGCAGGCCTTTATTAAAATTTTAAAGTATGCCTTTGCCATACTCTTATAAAGAGCCAAATAGGGTATCAAAATCTCTGGAGATCACCAGTATAATTTCTTTATCATGTTCCATTTAAAATTTAATTATGCAGTCTACAACAAGAAGAATCTGAGCTGTTTAAATAGGTCATGCAGTGACTAACTTAACAGTATTCTAAAGTTTTCCTTGTAAAGATCATTCTTTTGATAGTCTGTTACACATCAGAACTCTATATTATAAAACAAGTGCAATTTAATTCAGTCACTACGGGCTCATATACATCTGTAAAGAATGAAATGTTTTGATTTAGGTAATTTAGAGAAGTGATGAAACGCATGTTTCTGGAAGAGATGCCCAGGTTGGATGGCCAGTGTCTTCATATATACTGTCTTTGGGTAATCATTATTTCCATGCAGGATAGAAAGGTCAAGGGAATCCTTTATTTAATGTTTGGGGCATTTTGCTTTATTATGTTTCCTTTATTTCCATAATCATTTGTAGCAAGACAAAAACTTCCGCCACTGCATAATTAACCTATGACTTAGAGGTGCGTATGGCCTCTGGCTTGCTTCTCCATTCTCCACCTCAAATTTCACCCCGCATGCAACTCTAATTTCTTTATAATAAAATAACAAATTTAACACTGCGTTGACCACCTTATAAGTATCACTTCATTTCATTCTCAGGACTATTGGTCTTATCCCCATTTTACAGAGAGAGACCATGAGGCACACAGAGGGGAAGACATTCATCCAAGATCACAGAACTAGTAAATGGCCAAACATGACTTGAGCAGGGGCAGGAGTTCGGCTCCAGAGCAAATGTGAAAAACCACTTCACTACGCTGCTTCTTACAATACAAAAGGAACCTTGTCTTAGATATGGACAGTGCTCAAATGTTGATGAAAATAATTAGCATAAATCCATTTTGAACAGACGACGGTAATAGCTACCATGTATTGATTATTTTCTGTGTGCCAGACACTGAGCTAAACTGATTATATGCTTTATCTTCTCACACTGACACTTTGAGATAGGTATCATAATTTTTCCAAATTTACAAATGAAAAACTGAGACAGATATTAACGAACCTGCTCAAGGACACACAATTAAGAAACAGCAGACACAAGACTCAAGCATGTCTAAAGCCCAACCTTCTAAGCTCTATGCTAACACAAACTCAACAGCAATGGCTCCAAACAGCATAGTAACAGTGAAATTTAGGTTAGTAACTTCTCAGCCATTAAAATGAATGTTTCTGGGTGCCAAGTGTTTAAAGCAGTGAGCAACACGTGTAGGGTAAGAGAAGGCAGAAATCATACATCTGGTCTACCGCTGGTTCTCGGGAGAAGCCTTCTTCAGTGCTTCCTTTCTCCCTTCCTACGACCCCCCAAATCCCCGAATCTATGTGTGTTAAAGCCCCAACCCCAAATGTGATGTAATTAGGAGGCGGGGCCTTAGGGAGGGAATTATATTTAGATGAGGTCGTGAAGGTGGGGCCTAAATGTGCGATTAGAACCCTTAGAAGAGACACCAGCGAGCTTTCTCCTTCCCCCCCTCTCAGTCATAAGAGGATACGACAATAAGGCAGCCATCTGCAAACCTTGGGTCAGGTCCTCACCCAGACACTGAGTACTGAATTGGCCAGCCCCTTGGTCTTGGACCTCCCAGCTTCCAGAACCTTGAAAAGAAATGTTGTTTAAGCCATCAGTCCGTGCTATGGTATTTTATTATAGCAGCCAGAGCTGACTAAGATTCTAACTCAAACTTTCATGCATTCATTCAAACCTTTATTCACTCAAATGGTCAAAGACTGATGAAAATATTTTGTTCAGGCAGTGCTAGGCACTGAGGATAAATAATGAATAATAATGGGATCTCTTAGTGGAGAAGGTGTCTAAGTCTTCCATTAAACTGCAGTGTCGGATGGCACAAATGCTAGGATAGGAGTTAGTACCCAGGGCTTTGGAAATTAACAGAAAGCACATACAACCTTTCATGACAAAGAAGCCATCATAGAAGAAATGGCATCTAAGATGTGTGGCTTCTTTTTGATTGTTCGCTAGGTAGTGAATCTGACAGGGAGGGTTCTGAGGATTGTAAGGTCTTGGAGTATAATGGCGTCTTCTGTGGGGAATTTTAATTCCTTTTTTCCCGCCAAATCCATTCTATTAATTTGCCCAAGCTGCTCTTTAAAAACATTTGAGAACGTTCTCTGGATGAACAGTATCAAAGAGAATAACAGTTCCTCAGACTGGTGTCTAAACCCCTCACTTCAACCAGTCATCCCCTAAATTCCTCTTCCCACCTCCGCACACTATCCAACAGAAAGGCACCACTTCCTGTTCCCTGCATGCCATCCCTGGGCCTCTGTGATGACTTTCCCTCTGTGTGGAGCGCACGGCCCTCTCTACCACCACACGCTCCATCCTGACCCATCTTCTCAAGTCATGCTCAGGTTGATTCAGGATGCCGTAGGATGCCTCCTTGTTTCCTCCAATCAGAAGTGCCTCATCTTATTGCTGAAAGCCCTTAGCGCCTTCTGTTTGTTTATCTAAGTTGTCTTATCTATCTTATGGCATTAAACATTTTCCACCCAGCACTCTGATGAGCTGTACCTGCTACACCAGACTAAACTACTTCAGGGGAAGAGACAGTGTTGTTTGTTTTCTACCAAAGAGCCTACAACTATCCTTGGCAGATAGTACTTGATGTGTCTTTGCTGAATTAATGAATCAATGATAGATTTTTTGAATGTTCAACTGCACCAGGTTTGGGTCCCAGGAGAGTTGGGGGAATTATTCTTTCTTAGGGATTATTAAAAGACATGAAATGTTCATCAGTTTCAGATTACTTAGTAAGAGGTTGGCTTGGAAATACCCAAATCTTTTTCCACCCTACTTTCTTTACTCCCCAGCCCCTGGAAAACAATTTTCTACTCTGTGTCTATGAGTTTCATTTATTCATTCATGTGTTTTGTTTTTTTAGAGTCCGCAAATAAGGGATACGATGCAGTATTTGCCTTTCTCTGGTCTATTTCACTTAACATAATGTCCTCCGTATCCATTCATGTTACAAATGGCAGAACTCCTTCTTTCTCAGGGATGAATAATATACTAGTGTATGTATGTATCTATGTAAGTGTTCATGTAGACACATCTTCTTTATCCACTCGTCTGTTGACAGACATTTAGGTTATTTCCATATCTTGCCTATTTTGAATAAAGCTATACTGAACATTGGAGTGTAGATATCTTTTCAAGATCCTTTTTTCATTTATATTCGGAAATGAGACTGCTGGATCACATGGTAGTTCGATCTTTACTTTTTAGGGAGAACTCCATACTGTTTTCCACAGCGGCTACATCAATTTATACTCCCACCTACAGTTCACTAGGCTTCTCTTTCCTCCACATGCTCCCCAACATCTGTTATCCCTGGTCTTTTGGATGATAGCCATTCCAACAGGTGTGAGGAGATATCTCATTGTGGTCCTGATTTACATTTCCCTGATGATTAGTAATGCTGAGCTCCTTTTCATGTACCTGTTGATCACCTGTAAGTCTACTTTGGAAAAACATTTACTCAGGTGCCCTGACCAGATTCTAATTGGATTGTTTGTATTTTTGCTATTGATTTGTGTGAGTTCTTTATATATGTTGGATATTAAGCCCTTATCAGATGTATGATTTGCAATATTTGCTCCTGTTCCGTAGGCTGCCTCTTCATTTTGTTGATGTTTCCTTCGTTGTGCAGAAGCTCTGTAATTTGATATATGGTCCCACTTGTTAATTTTTGGTTTTGTTGCCCTTCTTTTGGTGTTACCAACATTTTTATCTTCTAATTTCTAAAGAAGATCGCATTTCATTTTGAAGACAACAAGAAATAGGAGATTCTTTTACTTACCAAAGCCTTCCATGGGGCAAAGACATTGAACTTAAAACCCAGTGCCATGACTGAGAAATATGGCCAATCAGAAAGTTTAGTCTTGTTCTTTTACTACATGGAATCTGTTCAGTTCAAATTCCAAATAACAAAGATCAACTGAAGACTAAAATTCCATAGGTGAAACTGTAATATAATGACTTTTATCTCTGATAGTCACATAAACAAGCATTCTGTCTTCTTGGTAGAGGATCTCAACTAATAATCCTATGGCATATGCTGGCGCTCTAGAAATCGGAGGTTCATATTTGATATTTATATTCCATAATCACTGCAGAGAAGGCATAGACAAAAGATGAAGTTGTTGGATTAAAATATAAGAAAAAAGTCCAAGTTTTTCTTTCATGACTTTCATCTTTGGCCCCTGACTCCAACAGCTAAAATCTCATAAAACATGGCCTCAGAGTTACATACTTAATTATTTCAAGCTTTGTTTATTAATTATCCTCAATGAGCATCCTGACCTCTCGTTGTTGTGCTATAAGAACTATTGTAGCCCTTCAGCTACTTCTACTAAGATCTATTCCATTGCTTTATTTTCCATAATATTTAGTTTATATAAGGAAAGTGTACTATGTCAGCAAAGAATTAAAATGCTTTCCCTTTGTCAAAAATAGCCACTAAGAGTACATGATTGTGCTAAAACCTCCATTAATATAAACCTTGCATATACCTTTACTCTGCTATCCAAAATCAAGGGCTAACTCTGTTTAAGCATCATTTATATTAAAACCCCCGCTGGCCATCACTAATTTAGTGCCTCCTTTCTATTCGAATAGTTGGGTGTTTTACCATAATTTAATTAAAACACCTACCTAAACACTCTTCACCATTAAAAAGGATCTTGAAAGACAAGCTTGTCATGGGAAACAAAACAAAACAAAAAACAACCAACTGTTCAGAATGCTAAATTGTTCTTTGCTACAGCAAAATAAAGGCGGGGAGTCACCTATGAGACTGAAAATGATCATTTTCACAGTTCAGGAACGTGCAGCCTACATTCCATTTCCAGGACACTTCCAGACAAAGAGGACAGCATGAATAGTACGTGTAGCCAGTTTAAATATTTGTTTTAATCCCCATGAGATCATTGGTTTTAATATGTATAATATAATTACAATGCTTAGCGTGCATTGCTCATATAATCTAACTTTTTTCTGGTGACATATTATTCCCGGGCTTTAATTTCAGCAATGGCAAGAACTCAAAAACACATTTAGGTTATCATTAGTAACGAAAAACAACCCTGGTACCTGTTCGAGCACCTTATGCACATATCACATTTCAACTTCAAAGCATTTTTAACTACCAAGACACAACCCACTGCTACGCGATTTGTACATTTTCACAGAATATCATCAACCAGCGGCCAGCCACTTGAAATTAATGCCATGTAAAGCAATTAAAGTTGAAATTCTCCACCCTGGTGCAATATTTGTAAATGGCCTCGCAGAAAATCTCAAGACAGTCAAAGCAGATGAAAACCAAACCATAAAACTGTTTCCAAACGCCACTGTCTTCCTTGCCCCATATCACTAGTTAGCAATTGCCTGAATTCTCCACTTTTCCTAGATGTCAAAGCATAAGCACATTTTTAGGACGCAAAGGATAAAAAACACAAAGTGTCATGTTCTAGTCATCATTAGCCGACCCACAAACAAAATAACCACAGGTGCCTTGTTCTAAATAGCACCAAGGTTTTCCAGAGCTCATCTGCACTTGGCCAGTGACAGACTGGAGAAATGTGCAACAGGGCAGGAAGCTGGAGAACAGACTGAATTCTACAAGACTCTACAAACAAATGAGTGCTAGTGAAAGAAGTAGTTTGCCGCCAGCAGAAGGATTTGTCACCAACCGTATTAACGTTATTTCGTGTTAATGCGAGGAAGAGAAATAATTGTCAATGGATAGGTCCCACACTGCCCTGGAGAAAGTAAAACGATACCCGAGACCACATTAGAAGAAGCATAATTGAGGGAGAACTGACATATCATTTCTCACACCCTAATTGTTGTGCGTCACAATGACTGCGACAATGACTGCGAACTCCAGTTACGATGGGATTGTTGTCGTGTTTGTTTTCAACACGATGCAACATTAGAATAGCAACAACCCATGGGAAAAAAAAAATAGGTAGGCTCATTACCAAAATACCTCCCCTCAAACTGCAGAAGGGATCGGATCCTCCCTCGAGTAATAAACCAGCTACAGTGAAAGTTCCTTTGCAGTGAACACGGGCACTGTCTTTTGGTATTCACAATAGAACATGCTACTTAATAGAATTCAGGGTGCACACTGGGTCTCTCAGACATCTGAGTAATTTTTATCTGCGTGATGATAGCTCCATGTGGGTTTCATCTGACAATATGAGGGTGGTCTGCTTCTCAGCGGGTCTAGAAAAGTTGAAAGTCATTCTGCATTCCATTATTTGGGGATTAACTTCCTCACCGCAAACGTGGGCAGACCCACAAGTCTCTCTCTCTCTCTCTCTGAAAATGACAAATGCTTAGGTCTTCACTGTGAACTTTCTCCTAGCGAAAGCACAATGAAAACAAACCCAGTGGGGACACACACACCAGAACACACGTCTGCTTCGAACCCTGTGAACCAGCACGCGCTTGAAAAGTTTCTTTGGGATGGTATCCAAAGAATTAAGACATAGAATAATTTAAATATTTGGATCACAGTAAACAGGATTTTTTTTTTTGGCAATATTAATCAAGAGCCTATAAGCAAAGATTTTCTCTACATAAAAAAAAAGCAACCAAATGTGCTTATCTCCTGGAACAGATGGTGACGATATGTACTTTCTCCCTTTTCCTAGTGCTGTTCATTATCACATTCTGCTGGCTCTTCTTCTTGTTCTCAAGACTCTCATCATTTTCATTTCTAGCAGTTCCCAGGCAATACCCTTTGCCCTATTCACTCATTCATAAGTGGTTACGGAGCACCTTTTAAGACGAAGGAAAGATGCGAGGTGCTGTCTATGATGCCCGCTAAAATACCTCTTAAAATACTGTCACTCCCTTTTTTCTTTTTTTTTCTCTTTCTTATAATAAACAGTGGTAATCATTTTTGATAGCTAGTTGCCTATAATATACATCCTGTTAATCATATCTTATTTCATACAGTGACATGAAATATAAAAAAATATATAAAGCACACGGATCAATGTATATATTGATTTCTTTTCCTGGTGAGATAATAGTACTAAGTATTTGTTTTAATGACAATAAGAAATACAAAAATATTTATATTATCACCAAAACTATGATGTAAGGTCTTTCATGGAAGCTCCGAATTCTTTCCTAACTCTGTAAGTCATTGGACACAATCACAATAGTAGATATGTGGGAGAAAAATAAAATTCATTTTGCTAATTCCCACGAATATAATAAAGGAAGCAACATGTTTATGGTTCCTGCAGAGAATATAGCATATATATATATCTCCAAATGCATGATATAACTTTTAAAAAATGAGAATGATTTCTCTAAGCCATACATGGACATTTCTCTCATATCTTCTTGGTTACATCTCTTATGTGTGACTCATACACAATTTTTGGCATTTGCATCATGAAATATGAGGTTTTAAAATCTAATGTGAGGAAGAGAAAATTACAAAGGCCTCTCCAAGAAGATACGGTATTTCTTTTGAGGTATATCAGAAATCATGCACAGAATAAGCAAAGCCAACCTGCTTACCTTGGTAGACTTCCCACTAACTCGGTAGTTGTCTCTCTGGAGGAGAAAAAGAAAATATGTATGATTAGCTTATTTTGGTAAATCATAAAAATTTGTTTTATAAAACCATAATACAACATGTCAAGGCATTTTTGTGAGGGAGACAGAATTCAGGATGCACACCAGAAATTTACAATCGACTAACCATATTTCTCATTAATTCCCATAGACATTTCAATGGTTACTTTCAATGATATTTTACACACATGCAAAATATCTATCCCTGCTTTCTGTTTAAAACATTAAAATCTGACAATGTACAACATATACAAAGAAAATGGGAAGGGAAGAAAATCCCCAACCACCTTATAGGTATTTTCCAGTTAAACAAAATGCTTGTATTTCTTTCTCCAAGAATCATTTAGGAACAAGTTTCTTTAAGCATATGTCTTTGTGTAGATGATCTCTGTCACCTGAGGTTCATGAAAGAACACGTACAGCACAAAATCCAATTCTTCCAGTAACAAATTGCTGGGTTTTTTTTTATTTCTTCATTATAGTGTCCTACCGAGTGGGATTTTTGAAAGCACACGCTATGATAATGCAAAAGGCATGAAAGACAAGTCACCAATTGAAAGCTTTATAGCGTACTAATAAGAACAACCAGAGACAGATTTCAAAACTTTTCCCTAATTGCAATATCCTATTTTTCAATCAGAGATGCATTCTTGGAAATTACAGGAAGCAAAGAGTAAGAGGTTGAAACGGAGGCTTAATGATAAAAGTGGAGGTGCGTTAGTAAAGGTGCAATTCTTAGGAACAGTGGTACATGATCTTCTTCAGGTCATACAGTCCCTTGAAGAATCTCATGAAAGATACAAACCCCTTACATAGGATAAAATAGTAAGACACCCGTACATGGGCACCAAAATATGGTGCACAACTACAGAAGGTTTGTGGACCTCCTACAACTACCATGTGTACTCTGGATTAGGAATCTCAGCCTTAAACTTACATTCTTTTTACTCATATTGACCATCCAAATAAAGGACTTCCTCCTCCAGGAATTTTCTCTGGCCCTCCCAGCCTCTAAAACTCTCTCCTACTCCTTGCTAAATGGCTCCTGGGGCAAAATTGCCATCAGTGGAGAACCTTTGCAGTAGAACAACAGAATTGAAGGATCAGTAATTGACCTCTGTTTCAAAACCTTACTGGCTTGAGAAATACTCTCTACTCCCATGGAAAAACATGGCGGCTGAGCCTGGTCAGGAATGCCCATCTCACTGGCTCGTGGCGCCTCCTACTGTCTTTGACAGTCCTGGGCTTGCTGCTTCCTATAGAGCCATACTACCTTAAATTAACGAATGATTTATAAATGAGTGAATTCAGCGGGGCTCCTAGAGAAATAGTCTTTCCTATATAACCAGATACTTTTTTAAAGATTGATTGATTGATTTTAGAGAGGGAGTGTGAGCACAAGTAGGGGGAGGGGCAGTGGGAGAGGGAGCAAGAGAATCACAAGCAGATGTGGGGCTCCATCCCAGGACCCACGAGATCATGACCTGAGCTGAAAGCACAAGTCAGGTGCTTAACTGACTGAGCCACACAGGTGCCCCAGTAACCAGATAATACGAAACTTCCAGCTTTGATTGCTACAGAAACTAGTTGTTGAGAAAAAGCTTCCATTTCTTTAGCAAGAACCACAGTTGAAAGTTCTGTCTGTGACACTCTTCATTGCTTTTATATGTATTCCTCTTTTCTAAGAATTCCCTGCCTGCAGTAGAAATTTCTCTTTCCTGACAGAATCAGAACTGTGGGTACCCCAGCTATGAGACACCCCTCCCTTTAGTCTTCCTTTATAACATCGATCGCAACAAGCATCTTTTAAATTCTATTTTAGTATTTATTGTTTTGTAACTTGAGGCCAACATTTGTGAGTACTCAATAAATATTTCTTCGATTTGCAAGGAATGAATTAATGAACTCTTCTGACCTTCTTGTTGCCCTGGAGGGTTAGATCTATGTTTTGAGCTTGCTCATAGTAATAACAGCATCCCAGGGTCAAGGTACATTATCTTTCCTTCTTTCTAATCTTTTAACTCTTTATTTTGGCTTTCCAGATTATATGTACTTTAATATTATGAGTCCCCCTTGTATCTTTTTTAAAGATGTTGGACATACATTATAATATATCCACTTACATCCCACAGTAGAACAGCATTTCTCTGCCTCAACTATAATGATATCTGGGACCAGATATTCCTTTGTCATAAAGGCTGTTCTGTGCATTTAGGATGCTTGGCAGCAGCGTTGGCCATTACCTACTAGATACCAGTTGTACGTACCCCCACCCCCCCACTTTGTGACAAATAAAATGTCTCTAGACATTGCTAAATGGCTCCTGGGGCAAAATTGCCATCAGTGGAGAACCTTTGCAGTAGAACAA